>NC_143030.1:31232092-31532092 GCF_057628025.1 Oncorhynchus mykiss | reverse complement strand
CCTTCCTCTGACACCGCCTGGTGTAGAGGTCCTGGATGGCAGGCAGCTTAGCCCCAGTGATGTACTGGGCCGTACGCACTACCCTATGTAGTGCCTTGCGGTCAGAGGCCGAGCAATTGCCGTACCAAGCAGTGATGCAACCAGTATTCTCAATATTCTCGTATCATCTGTAGAATCTTTTGAGGATCTAAGGACCCATGCCAAATCTTTTTAGTTTCCTGAGGGGGAATAGGCTTTGTCGTGCTCTCTTCACTACTGTCTTGGTGTATTTGGACCATTCTAGTTTGTTGTTGATGTGGACACCAAGGAACTTGAAGCTCTCAACCTGCTCTACTACAGCCCCGTCGATGAGAATGGGGGTGTGCTCGGTCTTCCTTTTCCTGTAGTCCACAATCATCTCCTTAGTCTTGGTTACGTTGAGGGATAGGTTGTTATTATGGCACCACACGGCCAGGTCTCTGACCTCCTCCCTATAGGCTGTCTCGTCGTTGTCTGTTCTCAGGCCTACCACTGTTGTGTCATCTGCAAACTTAATGAGGGTGTTGGAGTTGTGCCTTGTCATGCAGTCGTGGGTGAACAGGGAGTACAGGAGGGGACTGAGCACGCACCCCTGTGGAGCTCCAGTGTTGAGGATCAGCATGGCAGATGTGTTGCTACCTACCCTCAACACCTGGGGGCGGCCCGTCAGGAAGTCCAGGATCCAGTTGCAGAGGGAGGTGTTTAGTCCCAGGATCCTTAGCGTAGTGATGAGCTTTGAGGGTACTATGGTGTGGAACGCTGAGCTATAGTCAATTAATAGCATTCTCACATAAGTGTTCCTTTTGTCCAAGTGGGAAAGGGCAGTGTGGAGTGCAATAGAGATTGCATCATTTGTGGATCTGTTTGGGCGGTATGAAAATTGGAGTGGGTCTAGGGTTTCTGAGATAATGGTGTTGATGTGAGACATCACCAACCTTTCAAATCACTTCATGGCTACAGACGTGAGTGCTACGGGTCTGTAGTCATTTAGGCAGGTTGCCTTTGTGTCCTTGGGCACAGGCACTATGGTGGTCTGCTTGAAACATGTTGGTATTACAGACTCAATCAGGGAAATGTTGAAAATGTCAGTGAAGACATCTGCCAGTTGGTCGAGCACATGCCTGGAACACACGTCCTGGTAATCCGTCTGGCCCCGTAGACTTGTGTATGTTGACCTGTTTAAAGGTCTTACTCACGTCGGCTACGGAGAGCATGATCACACAGTCGTCCGGAACAGCTGATGCTCTCATGCATGCCTCAGTGTTGCTGGCCTCGAAGCGAGCATAGAAGTGATTTAGATCGTCTGGTAGGCTTGTGTCACTGGGCAGTTCCTGGCTGTTCTTCCCTTTGTAGTCTGTAATAGTTTGCAAGCCCTGCCACATAAGACGAGCGTCGGAGCCAGTGTAGTATAATTCAATCTTAGCCCTGTGTTGACGCTTTGCCTTTTTGATGGTTCGTCGCAGGGCATAGCAGGATTTCTTGTAAGCTTCCGGGTTAGAGTCCCGCACCTTGAAAGTGGCAGCTCAACTTCTGGTTGGGGTATGTACGTACAGTCACTGTGGGGATGACGTCCTCGATGCACTTATTGATAAAGCCAGTGACTGATGGCCCAACATCCGTGCCCGACCTCACTAATGCTCTTGTGGCTGAATGGAAGCAAGTCCCCGCAGCAAGGTTCCCACATCTAGTGGAAATCCTTCCCAGAATAGTGGAGGCTGTTATAGCAGGGGGGCCAACTTCATATGCCCATGAATTTAGAATGAGATATCAACAAGCAGGTGTCCACATACTTTGGTCATGTAGTGTATTTCCTGTTACCAAGTCATTTACGGTTTCTATGCCTTTAGTTTTCCTTGTGGATCAACTTATCTGTGAATTCTGAAACGCTATCCAAGGATTGTTCCATAGGGTTGTGTTTTTAGGGAGTGATATTGGTTCTTGTAGAATATGTTTCATTTTCTTCCATAATGTTATAGTTTTATTAACTATGAAGTTGTTAATGTTCTTAGCTTTATCCTTTGAACATAGACATGTAAAAAGATTCTGGGGATGAGCATGTGCATCTTCAATATGTACCCATTGTTCGTCTAACTATGTTGCAAGTAAAAGCCTTGGGTAGCGTGTTGCAGTTTAGGCTCCCCAGGGGAGGAAGGGGAGGACCATCCTCCTCAGTGAATTTCATAAAAATCTAAATTGTAAAACATTTAAAAGTTATAATTTTTAGATAAAACAATACTAAATCTAATCACGTGACTAAATAATTGATTAAAACACTATTTTGCAAAGAAGGTCTACAGTAGCCTCAACAGCACTCTGTAGGGCAGCACCATGGTGTAGCAGGAGGACAGCTAGTTTCCGTCCTCCTCTGGGTTCATTGACTTCAATACAAAACCCTAGGAGGCTCATGGTTCTCACCCCCTTCCATAGACACACAGTAATTAAGACAACATCGGGAGGACGTCCTCCAGCCTATCAGAGCTCTTGCAGCATGAACTGACATGTTGTCCACCCAATCAAAGGATCAAGAGAGTGAAATACAATAGTTGAACAGTTTTGAGCAAGTTAATTCCTTCCAAAATGAAGGAGAAGTAAGAGAAGCAGTTTCACTTACTTAGCTAGCAAATACACCTAGGTAGTTTAGCCTACTGAAACACCCTGCTCAAACAGAGGGATGCTATGTTAACTAGCTGGATATGACTTTCCAACAAGGTATGCTTTTGGTATTACTAATTTATTGCCACCGGGGCCACGCCGGTGTAACTGCTTACTGACTATACACTGTAACAATACTACATGATTGTAGCAGGTTTACTAACACGTTTGTTTTATTAGCTATGCTGACTATGACGTTACTTTAGCTAATATGGTGACAACGATGTAGGCTGTGTGTAGCGGTTTGGCATGAAAATGTTTTTTCACCTGGTCACATACAGCTGATGTGTTGTGCATTGAAGTCCACAAGCGAAGGGAAGAGGTGAGAGGAGGAGAGATGCGAGAACGGATACAACGTGGCTGCTATGAAAGGGAACAGTGTTTACGCGTGATCAGGGGTGTATTCATTCTGCCAATTCTGTTGAAAAACGTTTCTTAAACGGAACAAAACGGGGAATTAACACACCTGAATTTGTCCAATAGAAGCTCTTGTTTGCAACTGTTGTACTAATGATTACACCCTATGTCAGCTAGATGCAGGCAAGAGTGTAAAAGGCAGTATTAAATGCCACTGTCTGTCCATGTGTCACTGTCTGTCACCTCATATTTTCCTCTCAACCTGTGTGCACCTAAGTTGTAAACTTTCATTCATACGCTAGGTTTAGGCAACCTCATGATGGGTATAGGGAACATTTTGTAGCCTAAACCTATCGCTGTTACATTGAACTGGGTGAATAGAATATGAATGACAGCCATCCAATATGCTGTAATAGAAATAAAACTCACCCTCCCTCATCTTTAACGGCACTTACCGCCACTGGCGTGTTGAAACAATTTCAAGTCGGGAAGGTTAAAACCGCCCTCAGACTTAGGAAGATGTAGCTTCCCTTTTTCCCTTTTTATTCTATGAATTTGATTTGCTGAATATCTTTGAATTCCTGTCTAATCCTTATCTAATTATACAACCGTATCAGGTAGAAATGGTAACATTTCCATGCAAATTAACAGTAAAGTATCATATCAAATCATGGATGTAGTGTAAACTGTGGAGCATTTTGCACAGTTTCTTCCTGTAGAATCTCGATAGGTATGACCTCACTTCTGTTCCTTGTTTTGTGAATCCCAGGTGGGCGAGGACAGCTCCAACAGGAAGTTCCTGGTGAGCAGGCTGTTTGATGTGGCCGAGGGCTCCACACTGGAGGAGGTGTCCAATAGCTGCATCCGCCTGGAGTGGAACAAGGGAATTGTGGGTCACGTGGCGGCCACGGGCCAGCCCCTCAACATCAAGAATGCTTACGAGGTGAGACTTTTACATTTTTTTTTATTTAACCTTTATTCAACTAGGCAAGTCAGTTAAGAACAAATTCTTATTTTACAATGACGGCCTACCCCGGCCAAACCCTCCCCTAACCCGGACTACTCTGGGCCAATTGAGCGCCGCCCTATGGGTCTCCCGATCATGGCCAGTTGTGATACAGCCCGGGATTGAACCAGGGTCTGTAGTGACGCCTCAAGCACTGGAGCCTTTCTTTCCTCGTTTTTTGGTAGTCTCAATCTCCTTTTTATTTTCCTTCTTGGGTCAGGCTTTAATTTACTGTACGATTTCAGCTGGTACTTACTAAAACATTAGGCGTTTAAAAGCGGTAATTTATGGAGCCTGTTTCAATGAATCGTCAAGAAACCCAAAGGTAGTTTTCACAGTAGGTAATTGAATGATTATTACAACATATTCCCGTGTACATTCTAAGTACTACCTAGGTAATGCAGTAGCGAACTGTAAAATAAAGGGTAATGCTCTTTTGACCTCCTTTTTTTGCAGCCTCCCTTGTTTCTCTGCTGCTTGTCAGGTAATATGGACACCCGGTGGGATCATGATGATGAATATAATGAGGATGTTGGGTGTGTGTGTTTTGAATCAGGCCACTGTTTGTGGCGGGGAGTATGTGTCTTTGCTGTCGGAGTGCAGGACCTGAGAGTGACTGGCCAAGCATAAACCACAGAGCGGGAGGGAGAGAGGGAGGGAGGGGGAGAGGGAAGAGGGAGGAGAGGGAGGGGTAGAGAGGGAGGGGGGGAGAGGGAGGGAGGGAGGGAGGGAGAGAGAATTTAAAAAGATCAAAAACGATCACGTGGGTCAAAAAGTACATCACTGGATTGAAGGACACACATTCAACCCCTCTCACACACACGCTTAAAGTGAAATACTCACAAAAATCAGTGCGAGTTGACCTTTTACGTAAGGGCCCAGACATGCCTCACTCATGACACGTCGTCCCTTGACAGTTTGAATATATCGATCCTGTTGGGTATTGTTTTACAAGACGTATCACTTTCTTGCTGCAATCAATAATCAAACCGTCTTGACCTTTCAACCTGTCATTACCAAGGCAGTCTAAGATGGTCAGTCATGAGTATATACAGTATAGTAAAGGTAGTAACGCTGTAATGATCTGTAATGATTAAAGGTCGTAGTATCAGTCTTGGCCCAGTTACAATGTCATGGCCCCTGGAGACCATGCCGGATTTTAACCTTTGACCCACATAGTGATGTCACTGCACAGGGCCTAAAACAGGGCTCAGCTTTCCTTGTTGTCTCTCAGCCATGGAAATTACACGGTTGTGCTGAGTGTGTGTATAGTGTGCGTGCGTGCATGTGTGTGTCCTTCAGCTGCAAGTGGCCACTGTTCTACTCCATTTTTACCTTGCTGTCACATATACATTAAGAGCAGGATTGTAGACATACAGTATGCGTTTGACTACATACATGGTGCGTGTATCTACTCACACCGCAGCAGGACCAGAGGTCTTCCTGACCTGATCCCCCTCTCTAGGACAGTGGTTTCCAACCTTTTTTAACCCCTTTAAGTACCCCCTGTAAATAGGCCAAGTACCCCCAGGGGTCCTAGTGCCCCTGGTTGGGAACGACTGCTCTAGGAGATGTAAACTTATCGGTGTTCTCCCAGTAGGGTCCCAGCTCTGTCAATTGGTGGAGAGGGAGATGAAAGCCAGAGTCTGTAAGGAGGACAGGATGTGTAATGTGAAGAGCTCACACACACACACACACACACACACACACACGCACACACACACACTCAGTCAGACCCCCTGTGGAGGAAGTATGTCTTTGAAAGAGAACGCAGATGTTTGAGAGAGAAGAAGAGTGTTCTTTCTTCTTTGTGTACATGTCCATGTCTACTCACATGCAATTTCATGTGACATCACTCTACCTTACCCCTGATTAGCTAGCTGCTACGCAATCATCTGGTTGCCGGCCAACAGTGTTCAGACTGACGACGATGACTTTATTGGTGATATTTATAGCACTTAATTTTGATGAAGTGGCCGGGTGTTTTCCTAAACAAGCCTACAGGGACCTAGACTGGAGGAGAGGGAGGGAGAGAGAAGAAGAGATAAATTAGAAGAGACAGAGCGAGGAAGAGACAAAGACAGCGAGAGAGAGAGAGCCCGTGGCTTCTTGTCGACGCACCTGTGTCCAATTAGTTTGTTAATCCGGCACCTGTGTCCAATTAGTTTGTTAATCCGGTATGGACAGAGGAGAGGAGGTGTGTGTGTGTGTGTGTGTGTGTGTGTGTGTGTGTGTGTGTGTGTGTGTGTGTGTGTGTGTGTGTGTGCATCCATGTTTGTGTGTGTGTGTCTGTTAGCAAAACAAGCCACCAGCTGGGTCCATAGAACCTGATACGGGACCTGCGTTATGCTTTCAGGAAGTGCATCTGCGTCACTCTGCATGGAGGTAGCTCCTACCTAGGGAATTCCTAGCTCTCTGATTGGCTCGTTAAGCCCCAGTTTGGGCAGTTGGGACGGCATTCAAATTGGTGGTGAAACCTGGGCACTCTGTGGGGAGAGTGGTTGGCAACCGCACAGGCCAGACCCATATGTGGAATTTACAGGGAAGTTTTCTTATCAATACCCCTACAGTGTTGTCTCTAGAACAGTGGTCACTTTTACACTGAAATAATATATGGTCCCATGTTTCATGAGCTGAAATAAAATATATGCATAAAAAGCTTATTTCTCTAAAATGTTGTGCCCAAATTTGTTTGCATCCCTGTTAGTGAGCATTTCTTATTTTCCAAGATAATCCATCCACCTGACTGGTGTGGCATATCAAGAAGCTGATTAAACATTATGATAATTACACAGGTGCACCTTGTGCTGGGGACAATAAAAGGCCACTCTAAAATGTGCAGATTTGTCACACAACATAATGCCACAGATGTCTCAAGTTTTGAGGGAGTGTACAATTGGCATGCTGACTGCAGGAATGTCCACCAGAGCTGTTGACAGAGAATTGAATGTTAATTTCTCACCCACAGACCATGTGTATGGCATCATGTGGGCGAGCGGTTTGCTGATGTCAACATTGGGAACAGAGTGACTCATAGTGGTGGTGGGGTTATGGTATGGGCAGGCATAAGCTACGGACAATGAACGCAATTGCATTTTATCGATGGCAATTTGAATGCACAGAGATCCTGAGGCCCATTGTCGTGCCATTCACCCACCACCATCACCTCATGTTTCAGCATGATAATGCTGTACACATTTCCTGGAAGCTGAAAATATCTCAATACTCACTAGACAGCTCAACCTTTGAACATATTTGGAATGCTCTGGATTGACGTGTAGGCCAGCGTGTTCCGGTTCCCGCCAATATCCAGCAACATCGCACAGCCATTGAAGAGGAGTGGGGACTGCATTCCCCAGGCCATAATCAACAGCCTGATCATCACTATGAAAAGGAGATGTGTCGCGCTGCATGAGGCAAATGGTGGTCACAGACACGGACTGGTTTTCTGATCCACTCCACTGCCTTTTATTTTAGATATCTGCGACCAGTCATATGAAATCCATAGAATAGGGCCTAAGGAATGTATTTCAATTGGCTGATTTCCTTATATGAACTGTAACTGAGTAAAATCTTTGAAATTGTTGCGTAATGCATTTATAGTTTTGTTCAGTATAGTTCAACGATTTCTGTGACCAACGTAAGTTATACACTAATGACCGACGTAGGTAATATTGACTCCGAGATAGAACTATTCAAAAAATCATAGCCACAATCATAGCAAAAACAAAACTTTTCTCTTGTTAAAATATCATCAGTTATATAAATGACTTTAGAATTCAAATAACCAAGGCAGATTATTATTTTCAGGAAAAGTCTGCCTCCAAAGATTTGGTCTGGCTCAAGCCATTATATTCTCAATCTCTCTAATCTCATAGAGATTTTGGCCTGCAATCAAAAGGTGTCTCAGAGTACGAGTGCTGATCTAAGTTACTGTATATTATCATATTCCTTTTTATTTAAATGGCAAAAAAAATGATCCTATATCGGCACTCCTAGTTTGAGACTCTTGAAGACCTAGGTCTGAAATTCTAGTTGATTAGGAGTTCCTCTGTTTAGAGGCGTGTCCAGTGTTAGAGGAAAAGAAATGACTCATTTGGGAAAGAGAGAGCAGTTGATTTGGTCCTTGTTTATGTGGGTTGGAGGTTAGAATGGAATTTATATGGGAATTGGAAAGTGGGTGTTTTATGAAATCAGTATAATGTTCATTGTTTCGTCATAAAATGTATCAGTGCGTGTATTAGGCATCTGAGGCGTGCTCGTACATGTGCACACACCATCTAGAAAGAAAGGTCACGGTGTGGGTGGTCGCAGAGCCACAAGGAGAGGGTACTTCAGGACATCCATCCACTCTGGATGCATCCCAAATGACTCCCTCTATTCCTTATATGAAATCCTACTTTTGACCGTAGCCCTATGGGCCCTGTGTAAAATGAGTGCACTATATAGGGAGTAGGGTGTCATGTGGGACTCAGCCTCTGTCTCACCAAATAGGGATCCAGAACAGTGGTCTGGTCATTCTCACAGTAAAGGGAAAATGTGGTGGTTATTCCTTTAAGTCTAGTCAATTGTCTAGAATGTCCATGTGTTTCTAGGCCCATACTCACAAAGGGGAAATTCAGACCTGAGGTACGCGCGCGTAAATGGAACATTATTCAATTTTTATGCACTTTTCTCTCCTTGCGTATTCTGACCTTGGGGGAAATGCCGGTGCCAGCAAGGTACACGTTTTAGAGTGGCGATCAAAGAAATGGAGGTGTGTCTACAGATACGCCATATTCTGACCTAATAATTCCACCACCTTTACACACGAGGAAACCATGAATAAGGTTGAGCAAACCTACCGGTTCCAAGTGAAAAAAAAGCATCTCATGAATTGTTTTCTGATAGACATAAGAGCATTCTCCGTGAAATTTGATTTATAAATTGATATGATAAGAGATTTAATTTTTTTTTTATGTTACAGCCTGAATTTAAAATGGTTTAAATTGAGATTTGTTGTCACTGGCCTACACACAATAGCTCATAATGTCAAAGTGAAATTATGTTTTTCTAAATTTTAACAAATTAATTTAAAAATAAGTTTTCAACCCCTTTGTTATGGCAAGCCTACATTAGTTCGGTAGTAAAAATGTGCTTAACAAGTCACGTAATAAGTTGCATAGACTCTGTATGAAATAATAGTGTTTAGCAGGATTTTTGAATGACTACCTCATCTCTGTAGCCCACAGATATACAATTATTTGTAAACACAGATTTAACCACAAAGACCAGGAAGGTTTTACAATGCCTAGCAAAGAAGGGCACCTATTGGTAGATGGGTAAAAAAAAAGCACACATTGAATAACCCTTTGAGCATGGTGAAGTTATTCATTACACTTTGGATGGTGCATCAATACACCCAGTCACTACAAAAATACAGGCGTCCTAACTAACTCAGTTGCTGGAGAAGAAGAGAACCACTCAGAGATTTCACCATGAGGCAAATGGTGACTTTAAAACAGTTACAGAGTTTGACATATACATATATTCCAAACTATGCATTCTGTTTGCAACAAGGCCCTAACGTAACATTGCACAAAATGTGGCAAGTGATACATTTTTTAGTCCTGAATACAAAGTGTTATGTTTGGGGCAAATCCAATACCACACATTACTGAGTACCACGCTCCATATTTTCAAACATAATGGTGGCTGCATCATGTTATGGGTATGATTGTAATCCTTAATGACTGGAGAGTTTTCAGGATAAAAAATAAAGGAATGGAGCTTAGCACAGGCAAAATCCTAGAGGAAAACCTGGGAAATGAATTCACCTTTCCGCAGGACAATAACCTAAATCACAAGGCCAATTCTACACTGGAGTTGCTTACCAAGAAGATAGTGAATGTTCCTGAGTGTCCAAGTTACAGTTTTTATATAAATCTACTTGAAAATCTATGGCAATATCTGAAAATGGTTGCTAGCAATGATCAACAACCCATTTGACTGAGCTTGAAGAATTTTGAGAAGAATAATGGGCAAATGTTGTACAATTCAGGTGTAGAAAGCTCTTAGAGACTTACCAAGACAGACTCATGGCTGTAATCGCTTCCAAAGGTTCTACAAAGTATTGACTTAGAGTTGTGAATACTTATGTAAATGAGATATTTCTATATATCATTTTCAATAAATTAGCAAACATTTCTAAAAAAATATATGTTTTAACTTTGCCATTATGGGGTATTGTGTGTAGATGGTCTTTTTTAAAATCTGTTCTGAATTCAGGCTGTAACACAACAAAATGTAGAATAAGTCAAGAGGTATGAATACGTTCTGAAGGGACTGTAGGTATAATGTCGGCTAAATGACAATTGTTTCAGATCTATTTTACCTTATGATCGAGGAGATGAATGTGAAACCAGTCATATGGCAGGAAACGGAAACGTATATCAACATGACTGTTAGGGCTGTTTATGCCCCTTTCCCACAGTGAAGTAGTGTGCCGCTATGCCGAATTGTAATCGTATGACCTTATAACTTGAAGGGATAAAATGTGGAGACACAAGCCAAATTGGATGACAAAGGCAAAGAGCCACTCCAAATGTAACCTTTGTGTTCTCTAGGATGTTTTAATCGTGTGCCCCAACTTTTCCTGTTTCTTTCAATTTGTAGGCTATAGCCTATGTTAATAAATATTGTTAGCCACTATTGATAGCAACCGTAAGTCATAACATGGTATATTTAACTGCCAATTCAGTGTTCATTCCCTTCCCTGCATTGGTATTATTCCATTCCATTGTTTGATTTAGCCGACCTTTATTTATGTCCTCTGTAAATGCTGTTACATCATTTTGGTTGTGGCTGAGGGTCAAGTAATTGTGGAGGGTGTTTAATGAAGACCAAATACAAATTGTAGTAAAAAAAGAAGAAGAAATTGGGACATGCAGGGTTATTAAATCATGATGGAGCTTATTATGGAGCTTATTATGGAGCTTATTATGGAGCTTATTATGGAGCATATTATGGAGCTTATTATGGAGTTTATTATGGAGCTTATTATGGAGCTTATTATGGAGCTCAGACCGTTACTTAGAACTTGCTATCACACAGTTCCGTGATCAGTGAGGGCCCTGAGCAAGGCAGTTAACCCACTGTTCCCCGGGCGCCGAACTGTCCCCCCTGCACCTTTCTGATTCAGAGGGGTTGGGTTAAATGCGGAAGACACATTTCAGTCGAAGGCATTCAGTTGTACAACTGACTAGGTATCCCCCCTTTCCGATTACGATATACGTATTATATCATACTACGCTATACTATTCTCCATATTCTAATTTATATTGTAGGCTAAACTACTTCCAACGCTTACATTGATGAACTTTAATGTGGCAACTTTCAGAATGAATCAAAACACCTTTTTTTTTCATTCATGCGTAGAGGCGCTGTTTTTCCATGAAGTAGGATTCATGATTATTCCCCTAATCACAAAATCATGTCTACAATCAGAGGTTTAAAATCTACCCATGGGTTCTGAGACGGAGACAGATAGGCAAATGCTTTCATGGCTATCTTTCTATATTCCGAACGCATTCTCTATAGTCTACATTCAAGTCTTGTGCTGATCAAATTCAAATTAAGGGTACACCACATTTGCTTTAGAGAAATAAAACAGAAAAAAATGAGTTGAACAAAAAACCGGCCCCGAAGTGTCTCAGGGCTGATCTAGGATCGGTTTGACCATTTAAATCATAATGAATAAGAGCGGGGGACCTGATCCTAGGTCAGCGCTCCTACTTACGAGATGCTTTGTGATTACATGTCTGGTCATGTTGAATGAGATTGTAATTCATACTGTTTGTATCTCATCACAGGACCCCAGGTTCAATGCAGAGGTGGATCAGATTACAGGCTACAAGACCCAGAGCATCCTGTGTCTGCCCATCAAGAACCATAGAGAAGAGGTGAGACACAATTGACTGTGAAAGTAGCCGCCCCTTTACGCTTTACTTCCGGGTCATGCCCTGTGCGGTTTTGAATGGGCTTCAAGGGAGACTGTGAATACTTCAGAAAGTACTCACTTGACTTATTCTACTTGTTTTTTATGTTACAGCCTGAATTTATATTGAGATTTGTTGTCACCGGCCGACACACAATAGAGCTCATAATGTCAAGGTGAAATTGTTTTAACAAATTAATTAAAAAATGAAAACTTGAAATGTCTTGCGTCAATACGTTTTCAACCCCTTTTGTTGTGTGTGTCAAGGCTAAATTAGTTCAGGAGTGAAAATGTGCTTAACAAGTCACATAATAAGTTGCATGGACTCACGCTGTGTGCAGTAATAGTGTTTAACATTATTTTGAATGACTTTCTCATCTCTGTACCTCACATATTATCTGTAAGGTCCCTCAGTCGAGCAGTGAATTTCAAACACATTCAACCACAAAGACCAGGGAAGTTTTCCAATGACTAGCAATGAAGGACACCTATTGGTAGCTGATATTGAATATCCCTTTGAGCACAGTGAAGTTATTAAATATACTTTGGATGGTGTATAAATACACCCAGTCACTGCAAAGATACAGGCGTCCTTCCTAGCTCAGTTGCCGGAGAGGAAGGAAACCGCTGAGGGATTTCACCATGAGGCCAATGGTGACTTTAAAACATTTAAAGATATGAATGGCTGTGATAGGAGAAAACTGAGGATGGATCAACAACATTTTAGTTTCTCCACAATACTAACCGAAAAAAGAAGGAAGCCCGTACAGAATAAAAATATTCCAATACATGCATCATTTTTGCAACATGGCCCTTAATGTAATACTGCAAAAAATGTGTCAAAGCAATTACATTTTTGTTCTGAATACCTAGTGTTATGTTTGGAGCAAATACAATCACATTACTGAGTACCACTCTCGATATTTTCAAGCATAGTGGTGGCTGCATCATGTTATGGGTATGCTTGAAATTGTTAAGGACTGGGGAGTTTTTCAGGATAAAAAATGTACTGAATGGAGCTTAGCACAGGCAAAGTCCTAGAGGAAAACTGATTCAGTCTTTCCACCATACATTGGGAGATTAATTCACCATTCAGTAGGACAATAACCTATAACACACAGCCAAATCTACACTGGAGTTGCTTACCAAGAAGACAGTGAATGTTCATGAGTGGCTGAATTACAGTTTTGACTTAAGTCTATGTTAAAATATATGGCAAGTCCTGAAAATGGTTGTCTAGCTAGCACTGATCAATGACCAATTTGACTGAGCTTGAAGAATTTTGAAATTAATAATGGGAAAGTGTTGCACAATCCAGGTGTGAAAAGCTCTTAGAGTCTTACCCAGAAAGACACACAGCTGTAATCGCTGTCAAAGGTGATTCTAACATTGACTCAGTGTTATTTTATATACATATTGTTTTATTTAATCCATTTTAATCCCACTTTGTAACACAACAGAATGTGGAAAAAGTCAAGGGTTGTGAATGCTTTCTGAAGGCACTTTACATCAGAGTTTACAATTGAGCAATTGAGGTCAGATAGAAATCATTTCATTTTTTTGCTCCTGTTCATCTTTCTGTTTTCTACTCTTTGTAGTTGTGGCTCTGTGTTTCGATGGATGCTCGCTCACCTTGCGTGTGTTTGATCTACTTCTCTCCTCTCTATTCCCCCTCTCTTCTCTTTGGTCTGCCAGGTGGTAGGAGTGGCTCAGGCCATCAACAAGAAGTGTGGAGAGAACGGTACTTTCACTGAACAGGATGAAAAGGTACTGGGGAGAAAGACACTGGTGTTCAAAGCTCTCTTTCTCTGTAAATGCCATGCTCTGAATCAAGCTCATAGTCTTGATTTCCCTGACAGGACTTCTCTGCCTACCTGGCCTTCTCCGGGATCGTCCTACACAACGCCCAGCTCTACGAGACGTCCCAGCTGGAAAACCGACGCAATCAGGTATGTTGCCGTGAGTGGATTCTTATGTTCTCAAAGTGTGTGTGTGTGTGTGAGTGTGTTTGTGTATGTGTGTGTACGTGCATGCATATGTAACAAGCTCTCACAGTCTCACTGCAGAATAAGACATTCTCCAAACGTCAAATTTCAAAGTGTTTTTGTTGCTCCTGCTGCTCTGTATCGTTCCTTTTTGCCAAACGTCAAATTTAGAAGTTAAATGTTATGTTTAGGCACTCAATCCGAAAGGTTAAGGTAAGGTTTAAGGTTTGGGATAGGGTTAAAACATTAACTTTAGGCACTCAATCCAAAAGGATAAGGGTTAAAGTTTGGGATAGTGTAATAATAATACAAATAAAAACACTGTGCCCATGACTGGGATTGAATACGCAACTTTCTGATCCTGAGATAATACCCAACCATCACCCCTGTTTACAACACCCTAGCAAAACCCAAGTCTACTTCATGGTAATAGTGCTCACTATTTCCGCTAGTGGAAGCTAGCAAAACCCAAGCCTAGTTCATGGTAATAGTGCTCACAATTTCCCCTAGTGGAAGCTAGCAAAACCCAAGCCTAGTTCATGGTAATAGTGCTCACTATTGCCCCTAGTGGAAGCTAGCAAAACCCAAGTCTACTTCATGGTAATAGTGCTCACTATTGCCCCTTCTGGAAGCTAGCAAAATTCAAGCCTACTTCATGGTAATAGTGTTCACTATTGCCCCTATTGGATGCTAGCAAAACCCAAGCCTACTTCATGGTAATAGTGCTCACTATTGCCCCTAGTGGAAGCTAGCAAAACCAATGTCTACTTCATGGTAATAGTGCTCACTATTGCCCCTAGTGGAAGCTAGCAAAACCCAAGTCTACTTCATGGTAATAGTGCTCAGTATTTCCCCTAGTGGAAGCTAGCAAAACCCAAGCCTACTTCATGGTAATAGTGCTCACTATTTCCCCTAGTGGAAGCTAGCAAAACCCAAGTCTACTTCATGGTAATAGTGCTCACTATTGCCCCTATTGGAAGCTAGCAAAACCCAAGCCTACTTCATGGTAATAGTGCTCACTATTGCCCCTATTGGAAGCTAGCAAAACCCAAGCCTACTTCATGGTAATAGTGCTCACGATTGCCCCTAGTGGAAGCTAGCAAAACCCAAGCCTACTTCATGGTAATAGTGCTCTCTATTGCCCCTAGTGGAAGCTAGCAAAACCCAAGCCTACTTCATGGTAATAGTGCTCACTATTGCCCCTAGTGGAAGCTAGCAAAACCCAAGCCTACTTCATGGTAATAGTGCTCTCTATTGCCCCTAGTGGAAGCTAGCAAAACCCAAGCCTACTTCATGGTAATAGTGCTCACTATTGCCCCTAGTGGAAGCTAGCAAAACCCAAGCCTACTTCATGGTAATAGTGCTCTCTATTGCCCCTAGTGGAAGGTTTTGACGGCATTTCTCAACGTCCTCAGGAGATGGATAGACATGCAATTTCTGGAACAATCTCCCTGGCATATGCGAAAGGTGTGTGTGGGTGTGTTACCATGCTTTCTTGTGAGTGTGTGTTCGTGTGTTTGTGTATAAGTATGTGGGTGAGTGTTCATGCTGTCATATGTTTGTGTGTGTTAGTGGTTTACTCTGTCTCCCCCAGGTGCTGTTGGACCTGGCCAGTCTGATCTTGGAGGAGCAGCAGTCTCTCGAGGTGTTACTGAGGAAGATAGCAGGCACCATCCTCTCCTTTATGCAGGCCCAGGGCTGCACTGTCTTCATAGCTGATGGAGACTCTATGGTGGGTTCACACGTGCACACACACACACTCACACACTCACTCACTCACTCACTCACTCACTCACATACATGCTTGCCAGGGCAGTACACAGAACTTTCAGGGGGCAGGTGCTCAAAATGGAAAAAAATAATTCATATCTCGAAATTCATAACATAACTGATTGCTTCTGTAGCTAAGATTGGACCATTCTTGAGCATAGGCCTATTTATTTCTCTAACAACACTCATCCCAAATTGTAAGCAAGCTACACAGTGCCTCCTAAAGACATGATTGACATCGGGAAAAGGGGGTAGGCTGATCAATGGTGTTAAATCTGCTAGTTAATATTTAGATTGCGATTTATCTCCAATGCTCTTAAATATTAACTTAATAATATAGTATTCCTAATCTTCTAACTCATGATATATGGCTGGCTAGTTGCTTGTGTGGTTGCTTGTTTTAGTAAATGATGGTTAGTTAGAGTCTAGACTACCTGTGGTGCTGCTGCTCTGATGTGCAACTCCCGACTGAAGAAGGGATGGAGTCGGAGGGTCTTTGATTCAGCCGCTCCTCTCTATGTCTGCAAGTATCAGCCAACCAGACCCAAAATTGATTATGTAAATCAAGTGTTATCAAGTGTTAATAAAATGCTATGCTGCTGTGGCAGCACTGTGGATATTTCAACTAGGGAGCTTGCTACACACACTCGACCAGTGACCACGTCTCAATACATGTTTGGATACCGGGCGCATGCAATCTCCGTACAGGGCAGTCTCCGTACAGGGCAGTCTCCGTACAGGGCTTCCTCCGTACAGGGCTTCCTCCGTACAGGGCAGTCTCCGTACAGGGCAGTCTCCGTACAGGGCAGTCTCCGTACAGGGCTTCCTCCGTACAGGGCTTCCTCCGTACAGGGCTTCCTCTGTACAGGGCAGTCTACGTACAGGGCTTCCTCCGTACAGGGCAGTCTACATACAGGGCAGTCTACGTACAGGGCAGTCTACGTACAGGGCAGTCTACGTACAGGGAAGTCTACATACAGGGCAGTCTACATACAGGGCAGACTGGGAAAAACTTGACAATGTCACAACGACTTAAGGGCACTGGGTTCAGAACAACAACGACCCAAAAAAAGGAAGAAAACACCCAAAAGACCACTTGGCAAGTGGGAAGGCAAAGGGACAGGTGCTCGGGCACAGGTAGACCCGTATCTGTGCAGGTGCCTGATGCTTGCACGTGCACACACATTCAAAGAGACAAAAGAGAGAATGAATGGAGGTGCCACAGAATGACAGAAAGAGAGAAATAAGGAGATTAATGCCTTGATTGACACTGGGTAGGCGGAGAGGGCAGCGCAGTCCACCTTGTTCACAGTTTCATGGTGAGCGAGAGAACAATTATAAAAGAGAGAGAAAGACAGGAATGATCAAAGAGAAAATGGAAGAGATTGTATTGACAGTGAATAGACATGTCTCGGGCGAGGAGAGAATAACTACAGGACTTCCACAGTATTCTATAGAGACCTATTCTGTTCTGTATTCCTCTTGTGTAGCTCCAGCCTTGAATACCTTTTGAGGTTTTCTATTCAGACAGCCCATTGACAACACAGCAATCTTCAATATCGTTGGTATGAATGATGATGCTTAATCAAGGGAGAGTTCAAAATAATTCCCATTCATTTCGGGATCAAGGTCTATGGATTTCCCCTAGGCCTACTCTATTGAATTTTCAATACAGACTGCATGGAATTTGGACTGAGCTCGGCCACTTTTGTACGAAAACATTGAACATATTTATATTTTGGGTTCAACTATCCCAGACAGCATCCATTGAGAGGCCCTCAGCATTTAGCCGAGTACTTGCGATGCAATCAGCATTAACAATTGAAGGCTGTTTTGTTCCCTTGTTAGTGGGGGAAATATGAAATGCCATTGTAATAGAGAAAATGAATGACTGCATTGAGCCCAGTCCACTAGAAGTGCTTGTTTGTGTTCTTTCTGCCTCCTATGGTTATGAGAGAAACGGAACTGAATGGGACTTGGCCTGTCTGTTCAGATCTAAACTGCAACTAGTACATAGAGTAATATGACTGCTGGTGACTATGGAAACTAGTACATAGAGTAATATGACTGCTGGTGACTATGGAAACTAGTACATAGAGTAATATGACTGCTGATGGCTATGGAAACTAGTACATAGAGTAATATGACTGCTGATGGCTATGGAAACTAGTACATAGAGTAATATGACTGCTGGTGACTATGGAAACTAGTACATAGAGTAATATGACTGCTGATGGCTATGGAAACTAGTACATAGAGTAATATGACTGCTGATGGCTATGGAAACTAGTACATAGAGTAATATGACTGCTGGTGGCTATGGAAACTAGTACATAGAGTAATATGACTGCTGGTGGCTATGGAAACTAGTACATAGAGTAATATGACTGCTGATGGCTATGGAAACTAGTACATAGAGTAATATGACTGCTGGTGACTATGGAAACTAGTACATAGAGTAATATGACTGCTGGTGGCTATGGAAACTAGTACATAGAGTAATATGAATGCTGGTGGCTATGGAAACTAGTACATAGAGTAATATGACTGCTGATGGCTATGGAAACTAGTACATAGAGTAATATGACTGCTGGTGGCTATGGAAACTAGCACATAGAGTAATATGAATGCTGGTGGCTATGGAAACTAGTACATAGAGTAATATGACTGCTGGTGGCTATGGAAACTAGTACATAGAATCATGTGACTCCTGGTGGCTATGGAAACTGGTACATAGAGTAACATGACTGCTGGTAGCTATGGAAACTAGTACATAGAATCATGTGACTCCTGGTGGCTATGGAAACTGGTACATAGAGTAACATGACTGCTGGTAGCTATGGAAACTAGTACATAGAGTAATTTGACTGCTGGTGGCTATGGAAACAATTACATAGATAGTATGACTGTTGGTGGCTATGGAAACTAGTACATAGAGTAATATGACTGCTGGTGACTATGGAAACTAGTACATAGAGTATTATGACTCCTGGTGGCTATGGAAACTAGCACATAGAGTAATATGACTCCTGGTGGCTATGGAAACTAGTACATAGAGTAATATGACTCCTGGTGGCTATGGAAACTAGTACATAGAGTAATATGACTCCTGGTGGCTATGGAAACTAGTACATAGAGTAATATGACTGCTGGTGACTATGGAAACTAGTACATAGAGTAATATGACTGCTGGTGGCTATGGAAACTAGTACATAGAATCATGTGACTGCTGGTGGCTATGGAAACTAGTACATATTAACATAACTGCTGGTGGCTATGGAAACTAGTACATAGAATAATGTGACTGCTGGTGGCTATGGAAACTAGTACATAGAATAATGTGACTGCTGGTGGCTATGGAAACTAGTACATATTAATATGACTGCTGGTGGCTATGGAAACTAGTACATAGAATAATGTGACTGCTGGTGGCTATGGAAACTAGTACATAGAGTAATATGACTGCTGATGGCTATGGAAACTAGTACATAGAGTAATATGAATGCTGGTGACTATGGAAACTAGTACATAGAGTAATATGACTGCTGGTGGCTATGGGAACTAGTACATAGAGTAATATGACTGCTGGTGGCTATGGAAACTAGTACATATTAATATGACTGCTGGTGACTATGGAAACTAGTACATAGAATAATGTGACTGCTGGTGGCTATGGAAACTAGTACATATTAATATGACTGCTGGTGGCTATGAAAACTAGTACATAGAGTAATATGACTGCTGGTGGCTATGGAAACTAGTACATAGAATCATGTGACTGCTGGTGGCTATGGAAACTAGTACATAGAATCATGTGACTGCTGGTGGCTATGGAAACTAGTACATATTAACATAACTGCTGGTGGCTATGGAAACTAGTACATAGAATAATGTGACTGCTGGTGGCTATGGAAACTAGTACATAGAATAATGTGACTGCTGGTGGCTATGGAAACTAGTACATATTAATATGACTGCTGGTGGCTATGGAAACTAGTACATAGAATAATGTGACTGCTGGTGGCTATGGAAACTAGTACATAGAATCATGTGACTGCTGGTGGCTATGGAAACTAGTACATAGAGTAATATGACTGCTGATGGCTATGGAAACTAGTACATAGAGTAATATGAATGCTGGTGACTATGGAAACTAGTACATAGAGTAATATGACTGCTGGTGACTATGGAAACTAGTACATAGAGTAATATGACTGCTGGTGGCTATGGAAACTAGTACATATTAATATGACTGCTGGTGACTATGGAAACTAGTACATAGAATAATGTGACTGCTGGTGGCTATGGAAACTAGTACATAGAGTAATATGACTGCTGATGGCTATGGAAACTAGTACATAGAGTAATATGACTGCTGGTAACTATGGAAACTAGTACATAGAGTAATATGACTGCTGATGGCTATGGAAACTAGTACATAGAGTAATATGAATGCTGGTGACTATGGAAACTAGTACATAGAGTAATATGACTGCTGGTGACTATGGAAACTAGTACATAGAGTAATATGACTCCTGGTGGCTATGGAAACTAGTACATAGAGTAATATGACTGCTGGTGGCTATGGAAACTAGTACATAGAATCATGTGACTGCTGGTGGCTATGGAAACTAGTACATAGAATCATGTGACTGCTGGTGGCTATGGAAACTAGTACATATTAACATAACTGCTGGTGGCTATGGAAACTAGTACATAGAATAATGTGACTGCTGGTGGCTATGGAAACTAGTACATAGAATCATGTGACTGCTGGTGACTATGGAAACTAGTACATAGAGTAATATGACTGCTGGTGACTATGGAAACTAGTACATAGAATAATATGACTGCTGATGGCTATGGAAACTAGTACATAGAGTAATATGACTGCTGATGGCTATGGAAACTAGTACATAGAGTAATATGACTGCTGGTGACTATGGAAACTAGCACATAGAGTAATATGACTGCTGATGGCTATGGAAACTAGTACATAGAGTAATATGACTGCTGATGGCTATGGAAACTAGTACATAGAGTAATATGACTGCTGGTGACTATGGAAACTAGCACATAGAGTAATATGACTGCTGATGGCTATGGAAACTAGTACATAGAGTAATATGACTGCTGATGGCTATGGAAACTAGTACATAGAGTCATATGACTGCTGGTGACTATGGAAACTAGTACATAGAGTAATATGACTGCTGGTGGCTATGGAAACTAGTACATAGAGTAATATGAATGCTGGTGGCTATGGAAACTAGTACATAGAGTAATATGACTGCTGATGGCTATGGAAACTAGTACATAGAGTAATATGACTGCTGGTGGCTATGGAAACTAGTACATAGAATCATGTGACTCCTGGTGGCTATGGAAACTGGTACATATAGTAACACGACTGCTGGTAGCTATGGAAACTAGTACATAGAATCATGTGACTCCTGGTGGCTATGGAAACTGGTACATAGAGTAACATGACTGCTGGTAGCTCTGGAAACTAGTACATAGAGTAATTTGACTGCTGGTGGCTATGGAAACAATTACATAGATAGTATGACTGTTGGTGGCTATGGAAACTAGTACATAGAGTAATATGACTGCTGGTGACTATGGAAACTAGTACATAGAGTAATATGACTGCTGGTGACTATGGAAACTAGTACACAGAGTATTATGACTGCTGGTGGCTATGGAAACAAGTACATAGAGTAATATGACTGCTGGTGACTATGGAAACTAGTACATAGAGTAATATGACTCCAGGTGGCTATGGAAACTAGTACATAGAGTAATATGACTGCTGGCGGCTATGGAAACTAGTACATAGAGTATTATGACTCCTGGTGGCTATGGAAACTAGCACATAGAGTAATATGACTCCTGGTGGCTATGGAAACTAGTACATAGAGTAATATGACTCCTGGTGGCTATGGAAACTAGTACATAGAGTAATATGACTGCTTGGGACTATGGAAACTAGTACATAGAGTAATATGACTGCTGGTGACTATGGAAACTAGTACATAGAGTAATATGACTGCTGGTGGCTATGGAAACTAGTACATAGAGTATTATGACTCCTGGTGGCTATGGAAACTAGCACAGAGAGTAATATGACTCCTGGTGGCTATGGAAACTAGTACATAGAGTAATATGACTCCTGGTGGCTATGGAATCTAGTACATAGAATCATGTGACTCCTGGTGGCTATGGAAACTGGTACATAGAGTAACATGACTGCTGGTAGCTATGGAAACTAGTACATAGAGTAATTTGACTGCTGGTGGCTATGGAAACAATTACATAGATAGTATGACTGTTGGTGGCTATGGAAACTAGTACATAGAGTAATATGACTGCTGGTGACTATGGAAACTAGTACATAGAGTAATATGACTGCTGGTGACTATGGAAACTAGTACACAGAGTATTATGACTGCTGGTGGCTATGGAAACAAGTACATAGAGTAATATGACTGCTGGTGACTATGGAAACTAGTACATAGAGTATTATGACTCCTGGTGGCTATGGAAACTAGCACATAGAGTAATATGACTCCTGGTGGCTATGGAAACTAGTACATAGAGTAATATGACTCCTGGTGGCTATGGAAACTAGTACATAGAGTAATATGACTGTTTGGGACTATGGAAACTAGTACATAGAGTAATATGACTGCTGGTGACTATGGAAACTAGTACATAGAGTAATATGACTGCTGGCGGCTATGGAAACTAGTACATAGAGTATTATGACTCCTGGTGGCTATGGAAACTAGCACATAGAGTAATATGACTCCTGGTGGCTATGGAATCTAGTACATAGAATCATGTGACTCCTGGTGGCTATGGAAACTGGTACATAGAGTAACATGACTGCTGGTAGCTATGGAAACTAGTACATAGAGTAATTTGACTGCTGGTGGCTATGGAAACAATTACATAGATAGTATGACTATTGGTGGCTATGGAAACTAGTACATAGAGTAATATGACTGCTGGTGACTATGGAAACTAGTACATAGAGTAATATGACTGCTGGTGACTATGGAAACTAGTACACAGAGTATTATGACTGCTGGTGGCTATGGAAACAAGTACATAGAGTAATATGACTGCTGGTGACTATGGAAACTAGTACATAGAGTAATATGACTCCAGGTGGCTATGGAAACTAGTACATAGAGTAATATGACTCCTGGTGGCTATGGAAACTAGTACATAGAGTAATATGACTACTGGTGGCTATGGAAACTAGTACATAGAGTAATATGACTGCTTGGGATTATGGAAACTAGTACATAGAGTAATATGACTGCTGGTGACTATGGAAACTAGTACATAGAGTAATATGACTGCTGGCGGCTATGGAAACTAGTACATAGAGTATTATGACTCCTGGTGGCTATGGAAACTAGCACATAGAGTAATATGACTCCTGGTGGCTATGGAAACTAGTACATAGAGTAATATGACTCCTGGTGGCTATGGAATCTAGTACATAGAGTAATATGACTGCTGGCGGCTATGGAAACTAGTACATAGAGTATTATGACTCCTGGTGGCTATGGAAACTAGCACATAGAGTAATATGACTCCTGGTGGCTATGGAAACTAGTACATAGAGTAATATGACTCCTGGTGGCTATGGAAACTAGTACATAGAGTAATATGACTCCTGGTGGCTATGGAAACTAGTACATAGAGTAATATGACTGCTGGTGACTATGGAAACTAGTACATAGAGTAATATGACTGCTGGTGACTATGGAAACTAGTACATAGAGTAATGTGACTGCTGGTGGCTATGGAAACTAGTACATATTAATATGACTGCTGGTGGCTATGGAAACTAGTACATAGAATAATGTGACTGCTGGTGGCTATGGAAACTAGTACATAGAATAATGTGACTGCTGGTGGCTATGGAAACTAGTACATATTAATATGACTGCTGGTGGCTATGGAAACTAGTACATAGAATAATGTGACTGCTGGTGGCTATGGAAACTAGTACATAGAGTAATATGACTGCTGATGGCTATGGAAACTAGTACATAGAGTAATATGAATGCTGGTGACTATGGAAACTAGTACATAGAGTAATATGACTGCTGGTGGCTATGGGAACTAGTACATAGAGTAATATGACTGCTGGTGGCTATGGAAACTAGTACATATTAATATGACTGCTGGTGACTATGGAAACTAGTACATAGAATAATGTGACTGCTGGTGGCTATGGAAACTAGTACATATTAATATGACTGCTGGTGGCTATGGAAACTAGTACATAGAGTAATATGACTGCTGGTGGCTATGGAAACTAGTACATAGAATCATGTGACTGCTGGTGGCTATGGAAACTAGTACATAGAATCATGTGACTGCTGGTGGCTATGGAAACTAGTACATATTAACATAACTGCTGGTGGCTATGGAAACTAGTACATAGAATAATGTGACTGCTGGTGGCTATGGAAACTAGTACATAGAATAATGTGACTGCTGGTGGCTATGGAAACTAGTACATATTAATATGACTGCTGGTGGCTATGGAAACTAGTACATAGAATAATGTGACTGCTGGTGGCTATGGAAACTAGTACATAGAATCATGTGACTGCTGGTGGCTATGGAAACTAGTACATAGAGTAATATGACTGCTGATGGCTATGGAAACTAGTACATAGAGTAATATGAATGCTGGTGACTATGGAAACTAGTACATAGAGTAATATGACTGCTGGTGACTATGGAAACTAGTACATAGAGTAATATGACTGCTGGTGGCTATGGAAACTAGTACATATTAATATGACTGCTGGTGACTATGGAAACTAGTACATAGAATAATGTGACTGCTGGTGGCTATGGAAACTAGTACATAGAGTAATATGACTGCTGATGGCTATGGAAACTAGTACATAGAGTAATATGACTGCTGGTAACTATGGAAACTAGTACATAGAGTAATATGACTGCTGATGGCTATGGAAACTAGTACATAGAGTAATATGAATGCTGGTGACTATGGAAACTAGTACATAGAGTAATATGACTGCTGGTGACTATGGAAACTAGTACATAGAGTAATATGACTCCTGGTGGCTATGGAAACTAGTACATAGAGTAATATGACTGCTGGTGGCTATGGAAACTAGTACATAGAATCATGTGACTGCTGGTGGCTATGGAAACTAGTACATAGAATCATGTGACTGCTGGTGGCTATGGAAACTAGTACATATTAACATAACTGCTGGTGGCTATGGAAACTAGTACATAGAATAATGTGACTGCTGGTGGCTATGGAAACTAGTACATAGAATCATGTGACTGCTGGTGACTATGGAAACTAGTACATAGAGTAATATGACTGCTGGTGACTATGGAAACTAGTACATAGAATAATATGACTGCTGATGGCTATGGAAACTAGTACATAGAGTAATATGACTGCTGATGGCTATGGAAACTAGTACATAGAGTAATATGACTGCTGGTGACTATGGAAACTAGCACATAGAGTAATATGACTGCTGATGGCTATGGAAACTAGTACATAGAGTAATATGACTGCTGATGGCTATGGAAACTAGTACATAGAGTAATATGACTGCTGGTGACTATGGAAACTAGCACATAGAGTAATATGACTGCTGATGGCTATGGAAACTAGTACATAGAGTAATATGACTGCTGATGGCTATGGAAACTAGTACATAGAGTCATATGACTGCTGGTGACTATGGAAACTAGTACATAGAGTAATATGACTGCTGGTGGCTATGGAAACTAGTACATAGAGTAATATGAATGCTGGTGGCTATGGAAACTAGTACATAGAGTAATATGACTGCTGATGGCTATGGAAACTAGTACATAGAGTAATATGACTGCTGGTGGCTATGGAAACTAGCACATAGAGTAATATGAATGCTGGTGGCTATGGAAACTAGTACATAGAGTAATATGACTGCTGGTGGCTATGGAAACTAGTACATAGAATCATGTGACTCCTGGTGGCTATGGAAACTGGTACATATAGTAACATGACTGCTGGTAGCTATGGAAACTAGTACATAGAATCATGTGACTCCTGGTGGCTATGGAAACTGGTACATAGAGTAACATGACTGCTGGTAGCTATGGAAACTAGTACATAGAGTAATTTGACTGCTGGTGGCTATGGAAACAATTACATAGATAGTATGACTGTTGGTGGCTATGGAAACTAGTACATAGAGTAATATGACTGCTGGTGACTATGGAAACTAGTACATAGAGTAATATGACTGCTGGTGACTATGGAAACTAGTACACAGAGTATTATGACTGCTGGTGGCTATGGAAACAAGTACATAGAGTAATATGACTGCTGGTGACTATGGAAACTAGTACATAGAGTAATATGACTCCAGGTGGCTATGGAAACTAGTACATAGAGTAATATGACTGCTGGCGGCTATGGAAACTAGTACATAGAGTATTATGACTCCTGGTGGCTATGGAAACTAGCACATAGAGTAATATGACTCCTGGTGGCTATGGAAACTAGTACATAGAGTAATATGACTCCTGGTGGCTATGGAAACTAGTACATAGAGTAATATGACTGCTTGGGACTATGGAAACTAGTACATGGAGTAATATGACTGCTGGTGACTATGGAAACTAGTACATAGAGTAATATGACTGCTGGTGGCTATGGAAACTAGTACATAGAGTATTATGACTCCTGGTGGCTATGGAAACTAGCACAGAGAGTAATATGACTCCTGGTGGCTATGGAAACTAGTACATAGAGTAATATGACTCCTGGTGGCTATGGAATCTAGTACATAGAATCATGTGACTCCTGGTGGCTATGGAAACTGGTACATAGAGTAACATGACTGCTGGTAGCTATGGAAACTAGTACATAGAGTAATTTGACTGCTGGTGGCTATGGAAACAATTACATAGATAGTATGACTGTTGGTGGCTATGGAAACTAGTACATAGAGTAATATGACTGCTGGTGACTATGGAAACTAGTACACAGAGTATTATGACTGCTGGTGGCTATGGAAACAAGTACATAGAGTAATATGACTGCTGGTGACTATGGAAACTAGTACATAGAGTATTATGACTCCTGGTGGCTATGGAAACTAGCACATAGAGTAATATGACTCCTGGTGGCTATGGAAACTAGTACATAGAGTAATATGACTCCTGGTGGCTATGGAAACTAGTACATAGAGTAATATGACTGCTTGGGACTATGGAAACTAGTACATAGAGTAATATGACTGCTGGTGACTATGGAAACTAGTACATAGAGTAATATGACTGCTGGCGGCTATGGAAACTAGTACATAGAGTATTATGACTCCTGGTGGCTATGGAAACTAGCACATAGAGTAATATGACTCCTGGTGGCTATGGAAACTAGTACATAGAGTAATATGACTCCTGGTGGCTATGGAATCTAGTACATAGAGTAATATGACTGCTGGCGGCTATGGAAACTAGTACATAGAGTATTATGACTCCTGGTGGCTATGGAAACTAGCACATAGAGTAATATGACTCCTGGTGGCTATGGAATCTAGTACATAGAATCATGTGACTCCTGGTGGCTATGGAAACTGGTACATAGAGTAACATGACTGCTGGTAGCTATGGAAACTAGTACATAGAGTAATTTGACTGCTGGTGGCTATGGAAACAATTACATAGATAGTATGACTATTGGTGGCTATGGAAACTAGTACATAGAGTAATATGACTGCTGGTGACTATGGAAACTAGTACATAGAGTAATATGACTGCTGGTGACTATGGAAACTAGTACACAGAGTATTATGACTGCTGGTGGCTATGGAAACAAGTACATAGAGTAATATGACTGCTGGTGACTATGGAAACTAGTACATAGAGTAATATGACTCCAGGTGGCTATGGAAACTAGTACATAGAGTAATATGACTCCTGGTGGCTATGGAAACTAGTACATAGAGTAATATGACTACTGGTGGCTATGGAAACTAGTACATAGAGTAATATGACTGCTTGGGACTATGGAAACTAGTACATAGAGTAATATGACTGCTGGTGACTATGTAAACTAGTACATAGAGTAATATGACTGCTGGCGGCTATGGAAACTAGTACATAGAGTATTATGACTCCTGGTGGCTATGGAATCTAGTACATAGAGTAATATGACTCCTGGTGGCTATGGAATCTAGTACATAGAGTAATATGACTGCTGGCGGCTATGGAAACTAGTACATAGAGTATTATGACTCCTGGTGGCTATGGAAACTAGCACATAGAGTAATATGACTCCTGGTGGCTATGGAAACTAGTACATAGAATCATGTGACTGCTGGTGGCTATGGAAACTAGTACATATTAACATAACTGCTGGTGGCTATGGAAACTAGTACATAGAATAATGTGACTGCTGGTGGCTATGGAAACTAGTACATAGAATAATGTGACTGCTGGTGGCTATGGAAACTAGTACATAGAGTAATATGACTCCTGGTGGCTATGGAAACTAGTACATAGAGTAATATGACTGCTGGTGACTATGGAAACTAGTACATAGAGTAATATGACTGCTGGTGGCTATGGAAACTAGTACATAGAATCATGTGACTGCTGGTGGCTATGGAAACTAGTACATAGAATCATGTGACTGCTGGTGGCTATGGAAACTAGTACATATTAACATAACTGCTGGTGGCTATGGAAACTAGTACATAGAATAATGTGACTGCTGGTGGCTATGGAAACTAGTACATAGAATAATGTGACTGCTGGTGGCTATGGAAACTAGTACATAGAATAATGTGACTGCTGGTGGCTATGGAAACTAGTACATATTAATATGACTGCTGGTGACTATGGAAACTAGTACATAGAATAATGTGACTGCTGGTGGCTATGGAAACTAGTACATATTAATATGACTGCTGGTGGCTATGGAAACTAGCACATAGAATAATATGACTGCTGGTGGCTATGGAAACTAGTACATAGAATAATGTGACTGCTGGTGGCTATGGAAACTAGCACATAGAATAATATGACTGCTGGTGGCTATGGAAACTAGTACATAGAATAATGTGACTGCTGGTGGCTATGGAAACTAGTACATATTAATATGACTGCTGGTGACTATGGAAACTAGTACATAGAATAATGTGACTGCTGGTGGCTATGGAAACTAGTACATATTAATATGACTGCTGGTGGCTATGGAAACTAGCACATAGAGTAATATGACTGCTGGTGGCTATGGAAACTAGTACATAGAATAATGTGACTGCTGGTGGCTATGGAAACTAGTACATAGAGTAATATGACTGCTGATGGCTATGGAAACTAGTACATAGAGTAATATGAATGCTGGTGACTATGGAAACTAGTACATAGAGTAATATGACTGCTGGTGACTATGGAAACTAGTACATAGAGTAATATGACTGCTGGTGGCTATGGAAACTAGTACATAGAGTAATATGACTGCTGATGGCTATGGAAACTAGTACATAGAGTAATATGACTGCTGGTGACTATGGAAACTAGTACATAGAGTAATATGACTGCTGATGGCTATGGAAACTAGTACATAGAGTAATATGAATGCTGGTGACTATGGAAACTAGTACATAGAGTAATATGACTGCTGGTGACTATGGAAACTAGTACATAGAGTAATATGACTCCTGGTGGCTATGGAAACTAGTACATAGAGTAATATGACTGCTGGTGGCTATGGAAACTAGTACATAGAATCATGTGACTGCTGGTGGCTATGGAAACTAGTACATAGAATCATGTGACTGCTGGTGGCTATGGAAACTAGTACATATTAACATAACTGCTGGTGGCTATGGAAACTAGTACATAGAATAATGTGACTGCTGGTGGCTATGGAAACTAGTACATAGAATAATGTGACTGCTGGTGGCTATGGAAACTAGTACATATTAATATGACTGCTGGTGGCTATGGAAACTAGTACATAGAATAATGTGACTGCTGGTGGCTATGGAAACTAGTACATAGAATCATGTGACTGCTGGCTATGGAAAGTTACTGTACCACTACCTGCCTGTCTTGTTCTATCCTACCCCCTACCCTGTTACACAAACACAAGAATGAACGTACACACACACACACACACACACACACACACACACACACACACACACACACACACACACACACACACACAGGGTGGTGAAAAGGACATCCATCCACCAGCACCTCGTTGCTCTGAAGAAGCCCAGTGTTGGGTGTCTGTTGCTGGGTGGGAGAAAGGAGAGCATCTACCTGGACTTATATTGACCCTTCTGTCTTTTAGAACAGATCCACAGGTAGAGGCACAGCCTCACTCACTGAATCACCCCCTTATTTATCCCTGCCAATCAGCCAATCACAATGCTTTTTGAGAAGCACACAAGCACAAAAACGCATGCACACCAATATCACACAAGCCAACATTCGCACTCACCCATGCTTGCACAAACACGTGCACAAACACACCCACACTCCCATTTCACCTTTCTCACACACACTCCCTTTCCCTCCACTTCAACCCCCCCCCCCCCCCCCCCCCCCCCCCCCCCACACTCACTAAATTGGAATATGGACTTTCAGCTACGACGAGGAGTGTGATTAATTGCAGTGAGCAAGGCGGAGAGGAGAACGCTAGCCCAGAGATCTCCATTCTCTCCTCTTATGATGTGTTTATATGTTTTCTGTGAGGGAGAAAGGACTGAGTTTACTGGAGGTGGCTTGAAGCTTTCCTGTCCAAGGCGTAATGTTTTTTTTGTCGAAATGAGTCAACTTCACAATCAAAAGGGGAGAAAGGGGACGTGTTCAATGCCACTGAAATAAGAGTGTGTGTGTGTGTGTGTGTGTGTGTGTGCATACACATGTTTGTCCTGTAGACATGTGTTTGGGTGCAAGTAAGACAAACAACTGCAACTGCACAGCACGCTGTGGCCAAGACGCTAACTCCATAATATTTACCCAGCAAACGAGCAGAAATCATCTGAGCCATTAATCTTCCACAGTCGTTAGAAGCAGACCTACTCTTAATTACAGTTAGAGTAACATTTCACAGGCAGCTGTCATTGTTATTGATAACTGACAAAGATATGAGTCTGTGATCAAAAACAGACACACTTCCTAAGTCCATGTACTATATTTTGGCTATAATGCTTATGTCCATAAACAGTCAGTATTAATAGCATATACAACAAGTATCATCCTTTAGTTGTTATTTGGATATATGAGGGTTGTGAGGGTTGTCTTATCTAAACAAGCCCAGAAAGGACACTGACCCAAGCCTTCAGGGAGGATGGTACAGTAGATAAGCTTTTTGTTGGTCAAAGATTAGAGCTTGGGCCATAAAGGTTGTTTTGTCACTGTAGCTTCATTAGTACTGCAGCAACTGGCCCAAATAGGGAGCCAGCTTGTTTTTCTTTTCTCTCTCTCTCTCTCTGTCTCTCTCTCTCTCTCTCTCTCTCTATTGCCTCTTTCTCTCTCTCTCTCTCTATTGCATCTCTCTCTCTCTCTCCCTCTCTCTCTCTATTGCCTCTCTCTCTCTGTCTCTCTCTCTCTCTCTCTCTCTCTCTATTGCATCTCTCTCTCTCTCTCTCTCTCTCTCTCTCTGTCTTTCTCTCTCTCAAATTGGAAGGCAGTGGCTGCACAGTAACATGCTACATATGACATCAGAACTCAGGGTCTCCACTTCACAGCTATGTATGGGTTTTGACTGACAGCTGTTCTGAACTTGAGCACCGCACGCGACACGAAGTTGCCCCCACCCCTCTTTCTAATTGGGCTCTACGTATTTCGAAGGATGAGACGTTGACAGCTTTGATGTCATACAAGCAAGTCAAACTCCCTCTACCTGTGGAGTCCAAATGTGCACTTCACATTTCCATATCCTAAAACTCATGTCATATACAGGGTCAACGTTTATGATCACTATCTTTGATGTACAAGTTACAAGATAGCATGGTGTCATACCCTAGGTTGTTCTGAACAGAATGATGTTTGTGTATTGTGAAGAAAATTTCACGACTCAGGATATGACCCAGATGCAGACACGCGAGGCGGATAGTACGAGTCTCAGAAGATTTATTAGAAACACGGGGCAGGCAAAGGGCAGGTCGAGGGCAGACAGAGGTTCGTGATAACTTCAGGTAACGCCCATGGCAAAATGGGCTCCAACCCAGGATAGAACCAGTAGCCCAGTCAATTGGGGGATTGTGCCTCTGGAGCCAGGAAAACCCCAAAACCACGGGTGCATGAGGAGATACGATTGGCAGGAACTGCATTTCCCGTAGCTCCACAATACAGACAGCTCTAGGTGTTACGTCTGCGTAAGCTCTCAGCAGGAGACAATCTAGCCCTGCCCAGTTGCATGGGCTCCGGAGGAGACGATTCGACAGCACTCGGTGAACTCTGAGAGACTTCGGCCGGCATCGGATCCACTCGGAAATGTGAGTTTGGGGATTTACGGGTTTCCTCTGAGGCGAGGTGTAAATCGAGGACGACCGTCGGCGACAGGGAACAGACTCCCTCTCCCTCCTACGTTTCCGTAGCCGTCCATCGATCTGGATGGTCAATGCTATGAGGGAGTCGTGGTCCAGGGGCAGCTCCAGGGCTTTGAGCTCATCTTTAATCACATCCAACAACCGGTGAAGGAACGCATCAAACAGGACTTCTGGGTTCCAGGCACTCTCACCCGCCAACGTGCGAAAACCCACCGCGTAGTCTGCCACACTACGAGGCGCCTTGCTCGCAGACAACGGAAAATCTAACACTTTCTGTACCTCCGCCACGAACTCCTCCAATCTGAGGCAAACGGTGGATTGTTGCTCCCACACCGCCATAGCCCAGGCAAGAGCCCTCCCGGACATCAGCGTTATCACGTACGCTATCCTCGAGCAATCCCAGGGAATTTAAGAGGGCTGCAGCTCAAAAATGAGAGAACACTGGGAGAGAAACGGCGTAACGCTCCAGAGGAGGTAAACGTGGTTCTTGGGAAGCCGGTGTAGATTGGCGAGACACATCGATGATAGTGGGGTAATTGACAGTCTGAAGGGTTACTGTAGTGTCGGGCTGCCTCACAGACAATCTGCAGAATTGTTCCAGCAATGTGTTGAAGGCATTTCTGGAATCATTCCATAAGACCTTGAAGTAACTGTCTTCAAGGTCACCTTGAAGTAACATGTCTTCCAATGGTGGCTCCCTGGGAGGAGACGGCATTGCGGAGCTGGTCCAAGTCTGCTGGGTCAGTCATGGCCAGTTCGTACTATCACGACTCAGAATATGACTCCAATGCAGACACAGGAGGCGGATAGTACAGTTCTCAGAAGATTTATTCAAAACAGGGCAGGCAAAGGGCAGGTTGAGGGGAGGCAGAGATTCGTGATGAGGTCAAAGTCAGGCAGGTACAGGATGGCAGGCTCGGGGTCAGGGCAGGCAGAGGTTCATAATCAGGTCAAAGTCAGGCAAGTACAGGACGGCAGGCTGGCTTGGGGTCCATTTAGGCAGAATGGTCAAAACCCGGGAAAAATTTGGAAACAGAACTAGAGAAACAGGAAGGCGGGAAAAAACGCTGGAAAGACCTAAAAAGACAAGACGAACTGGCAAAAGACAAACAGAGACCACAGGTATAAATACACAAGGGATAATGGGAAGATGGGCGACACCTGGAGGGGGGTGGAGACCTACACAAAGACAGGTGAAACATAAACTCCTTTCTATTTGCATCAAAATTCCGATCTGTTTCTCTGAATTGCCCTGTGACAGCCGAACACTCTTAAGATCATGTTGGCAATAGAACAAGCTTTCAAATGATGCCCACCTGACTCAGATTTCGAGTTATAAAAGGCCCATTTTTGGATTGCGTAAACACAAACATGTTCAGGTTACCGAATGTATCCAGAGTATTGTTTCAGATTTCGTTATTAACAAATGAGGCGAAAAGTACAGTAAATGTAAAATGCACCTACAATGAACCGTTTATTGTAATGTTAAAATTCAGTCTTGTGTCAGGTGAACTATTATGTCCTCAAATTTGGTCTAAAAATGTTCCCATAATCTCCAAAATGTTCTCTTTCAATTGCTACCATACTTATGCATATGTTTTTCATATTTCTTCTGTAAGAAATAAATATATCCATATAGGCCATTTCCCATTAGTGTGAAGGGTTAAAGTAACACTTTAACACTCATTTATACTAACACTCATTTATACTAACAACAAAGGGATGAATTTACCAAGAATTTCCATAAATAAAATCTGGATTTTCTCACCGTAGAGACATTGCTTCTTAGAAGAGCTATACATTTTCTAGAAATATGAGTTTGGAAGCTTTTATGCTTAAGCCCATATGCTTATGTCAATGTAAAGGTTTGCACAAACTCAACAAAGACATACAATGTCCCTCTGTGTAAACTCCAGCAAATGACAAAGCTAGCCTTAAACAAGCATCCGAATCGTTTGCCAAGTCAGAGCTCCGATACCTCATTAACTAAGTTCTGTGACTTGTCGAGGGAAGTTTTAAACATCATCCACTGAGCCCCTAGAAGTGGCGACGCTGGGGTGGTTTTATGTGATATCTGATATGGTCCGACGTGCTTCACCCAACGGGAGGTCAGCATGCTCTCCTGCCTTTAAAAATCTCCTCTTAAAAAAAAGATACATCTCAGTGTTCATTTGGGTTGCACACTGACTTGAATCCAACCGAGAGCTGTATCAGATGTGGTATGTATAACCAATGTCACGCCCTGACCATAGAGAGCCCTCGGGGTTCTCTATGGTGTTTTAGGTCAGGGCGTGACTAGAGGGTTTTCTAGGTTTTATTTTCTATGATGGTGTGAGTATGGTTCCCAATTGGAGGCAGCTGATGATTGTTGCCTCTAATCTTTTCTCCCCTGCGTTGTGGGATATTGTTTTGTTTCGTGCCTATGTGCGCTACATACTGCACGTTCGTTTATTCTTTGTTGTTTTGAAGTTTCACTTAAAATGTGGAACTCTACTCACGCTGTGCCTTGGTCCACTCATTTATATAACGAACGTGACAACCAACCAGGCCAGATCAAATCAAATCAAATATTTTTATATAGCCCTTCTTACATCAGCTGATATCTCAAAGTGCTGTACAGAAACCCAGCCTAAAACCCCAAACAGCAAGCAATGCAGGTGTAGAAGCATGGTGGCTAGGAAAAACTCCCTAGAAAGGCCAAAACCTAGGAAGAAACCTAGAGATTGGAGATTATAACAGAACATGGCCAAGATGTTCAAATGTTCATAAATGACCAGCATGGTCAAATAATAATAATCACAGTAGTTGTCGAGGGTGCAACAAGTCAGCACCTTGTGCTGTAAAGGGGTCAGGAGACACTGTGGCCCCATCCGATGATACCCCCGGACAGGGCCAAACAGGCAGGATATAACCCCACCCACTTTGCCAAAGCACAGCCCCCACACCACTAGAGGGATATCTTCAACCACCAACTTACCATCCTGAGACAAGGCCAAGTATAGCCCACAAAGATCTCCACCACAGCACAACCTGGGGGGGGGCACCAACCCAGACAGGAAGATCACGTCAGTGATCAGCTCAGATAAGGCGACTGGGTTTCGTCTGCCTGACATGGACCTTTATAAACAACCTGGATTAGTTATTATGCCAAACATATTTATACTGAAAAAAAATATAAACGCTGGTCCTATGTCTCATGTTGCATGAGCTGAAATAAAAGATCCCAGTTCATTTTACATACACACAAAAAGCTTATTTCTCTCAAACTTTGTGCACAAAATTGTTTATATCTCTGTTAGTGAGCATTTTATCCTTTGTCAAGATAGTCCATCCACCTGACAGGTGTGGCATATCAAGAAGCTGATTAAACAGCATGATCATTACACAGGCGCACCTTGTGCTGGGGACAATAAAAGGCCACTCTAAAATGTGCAGTTGTGTCACACAACACAATGCCACAGATGTCTCAAGTTTTGAGGGAGCGTGCAATTGGCATGCTGACTGTAGGAATGTCCAACTGAGCTGTTGCCAGAGAATTGAATGTTCATTTCTCAACCATAAGCTGCCTCCAACGTCATTTGACAGAATTGGCTCCTCCCAGGCCCACCCATGGCTGCGCCACTGCCCAGTCATGTGAAATCCATATATTAGGGCCTAATGAATTTATTTAAGTTGACTGATTTCCTTCTGTAAACTGTAACTCAGTAAAATCTTTGAAATTGTTGGCTTGTTGCGTTTATATTTTTGTTCAGTATATTAGGATCCCCATTAGCCAACGCCAATGGCGACAGCTAGTTTTACTGGGGCAATATGATGAAATATACCTTACAGACAAAGTACTTTACAATTGACATACATTTAAAAACATTAACATGTAATGTGCATCTGTGTGCATGACATGTCTCGTTAAACGTCCCCTGTGTTGTTGCTATAAACATCGACCCGAACACTCTGCTGACATACACAACCATTCAAAAGTTTGGGGTCACTTAGAAATGTCCTTTTTTTTTAAAAGAAAAGCAATTTTTTGTGTATTAAAATAACATCAAATTACGTTGACTGACTTTGAAACACCAGTCTCAACGTCAACAGTGAAGAGGCAACTCCGGGATGCTGGCCTTCTAGGCAGAGTTACAAAGAAAAAAATATATATCTCAGACTGGCCAATAAAAATAAAAGATTAAGATGGACAAAAGAACACTGGACAGAGGAACTCTGCCTAGAAGGCCAGCATCCTGGGGTCGCCTCTTCACTGTTGATGTTGAGACTGGTGTTTTGCGGGTACTATTTAATGAAGCTGTCAGTTGAGGACTTTTAGGCATGTGTTTCTCAAACTAGACACTCTTTTGTACTTGTCCGCTTGCTCAGTTGTGCACCGGGGCCTCCCACTTCTCTTTCTATTCTGGTTAGAGCCAGTTGGCACTGTTCTGTGAAGGGAGTAGTACACAGCGTTGTACCAGATCTTCAGTTTCTTTGCAATTTCTCGCATGGAATAACCTTAATTTCTCAGAACAAGAATAGACTGATGAGTTTCAGAAGAAAGGTCTTTGTTTCTGGCCATTTTGAGCCTGTAATCAAACCCATAAATGCTGATGCTCCAGATGCTCAACTCATCTAAAGAAGGCCAGTTTTATTGCTTCTTTAATCAGAACAAGTTTTCAGCTGTGCTAACATAATTGGAAAAGGGTTTTCTAATGATCAATTAGCCTTTTAAAAATGATAAATATGGATTAGCTAACACAACGTGCCATTGGAACACAGGAGTAATGGTTGCTGATAATGGGCCTCTGTAAGCCTATGTAGATATTCCATAAAAAATCGGCCGTTTCCAGCTACAATAGTCATTTCAACATCAACAATGTCCACACTGTATTTCTGATGTTATGTTATTTTAATGGACAAAAAAATGTGTTTCTTTTAAAAACAAGGGCATTTCTAAGTGACCCCAAACTTTAGAACAGTAGTGTAGATGGATGCATATACCCCTACGTCTAAGACAAAAGCCAAGAGTTAAACCTATAGGACTTGGTGGAAACATTCCCTGACAGGATAAAAATTTAAACTAATGACACCCCCCCCCCCCCCCCCTCGAACGAACACGACTTCTCCCCATCAATGTCATGTGAATGACTTACTCAGAATCCAAACATCCTGTCTTACCCTCCCGACTATTAAACATGGAAAATGGATCCTTTGCTAGGGGAGTGCAGGTTGAAAACAAGTCCCTATAAGGGAGTAACCGTGAGTCCTGGAATGCTGAAATAAACTCGGCTTCTGGCAAGGCCTGATGTGTAATATATCAACTTCCCTCTCTTCTTTGGGAGCGGGCAGAAAGAGGATTGTAGGGATGGCAGTGCCTCAATTATTATCGTTTGGATAGGAGCGGGGAACCTGATATGTCCTGAATGAAAACTCTCACACAGATGTCATGATATACACACACACACACATACACTCTCTCTCTGAAGTCTACATTTTTACTTGCATTTTACTTGACACACGCGTGCACGCTGCACACACACATATACACACATTCTCTTTCTCTCTCTCTCTGAGGTCTATGCTATGCTGAATTTGTGTGTACTGTCACTGGAGACTAATAGCATTAGCTGTAAGCCTGCTGGGCTGGCATGTCTCTCTCGCTCCCTCCTCTCCCTCTGTCAGTAATGGCCGCTGTAAGGTAAATAACCGCTGTGGTGGTTCTGTGTTCCAGAACTCCTTCTCCAGCGTGTTTCACATGGAATACGAGGAGCTGGGAGAGGCCATAGACGTCCCCAAAAGGTAAGGCGATAACCTCTAACTGTTAAACCTGACTAATTTGAAACGGGTTGTTCCTCCCAATACTGCCTAATATGAGAAATATGGCTGCCGTGTGTCGCACTGGTGGGTGAAATTACTCTGATGACAGAGGGCCGTGAGTTGCGCCATAAAGTGCTTTGAATGAGAGAAATACTCATTCTCAATCGTAACCTCTACCGAGTTGAGTGTGTATTTGTACAGTAAGTATTGAGTGATTGTCTTTGTAGGCCTTTGAGAGAGGGGGGGGTCAGGTAAAGAGAGAATCCCAAAGATCTGGAATGGGGGTGAGCTTATCAGCTCTCTCTAATGGGGGGAGGAAAGAGAGACGGAGAGGTAGAATGAGAGGGAGGACGAGATGAGAGGTGGAGTGAGAGCTGTTAGCTGCTCGCCCTCTGCCAGGGGAAAATGAATGAGCCTTACATTGAAATGTGGAGGGAAGGTAAATCCCTTTAGCCTGATCCTTCGGGAAGATTTGTGATTTGTTCTTGTACGTCTCGGAGTCTTCCAGCCAGGCAGCAAAACGCCTACTGTTCACTTCAATCTCTATCTATCTCTGTCTCACTAACTCACATCCATTTTCAATAGGGTTGTACATGGGTGGGAGTGTGGGTAGTGAGATGTGGGTGGGGGGTGGGGCCAGGAGTTTTTCCCATGTCAGGTTAAAGGTCATATGGTCAGGAAAAGCTCCTGCCCCTAGCTATGATGTTTAGTCGAGACCTGTCTGACTTTAACAGATCTGACTCAAGGTCCTCTGAGGTCTCTTATGTTTTCAAGAAAAATCCCACATCATCCCTTTGGCAAGAGCCTTGACATCGGATCATGAGCTACTGCCCTTTCCCTGTTAGAGGAGTACTTCTGGTCTGATCTAAGAACGCTGAAAACTTTTCTAAGAACCCCCTTTAAGACTCATTGGACAGCTCCTCCGTCACAATCTGTTTAGGAGCAACCTATTACGATGAAGGGAGATTTTTCTTCCCCTTTGGAAGGCTTTCAGAGATGGGCCTACGAGCGTACGTCACGCACAGACACGGCTGTTTTGATGTCGGAAGCCAAGGGCTCAGCCGAGATCTATGCGCTAGTCATGCTGCCTGACAGGCTGTATTGGTTGCACATGTGGGTAGCTAAGGTTCATGTCTCAATAAGCAACGCTACAGAGTCCAATAGAGGGAATTCAGTGGGGGGTCTATGCGGGAGATGGCAAGTCAAGTGTTGTTTATTATAACAATCAGTGAACAACCCTTCAACCTCATGTCTTCTTTCTACGTGCTAGGTCTGGGGCTAATAACTTGGAACTCAATTGAATTCACCTCAGCTAAGGTGAATGATGATTTGTCTTCTATTAATCTAAACCGCTCTTGTTTGAAAGAATAAAATGGCAATAGTATGTTATAGCAATGTTATATCTTTAGATGATATGGTTGCAGTCTATATGGAACAGAAATTGGCAAAAAAAATATCTGTCTGATTGGCATAGGGAGCTGTGCTGTGACCTATAGATCACAATCACCTAAAGGTCATGGGTTCGTGCTCCAAATGGGTTCATACCACACAAGCTTTTGTGTGCTCATACATCACCAACTACCAACAAAAAAATCTGGAATGGGGGGAGGGGGTAAGATTATCAGATCTCTCTAACGGGGGGGTTAGCTGCTCGTCCTCTGCCAGGGGAAAAATGATTGAGCCTTACATTGAAATGTAGTGGAGGTAAATCCCTTTAGCCTGATCCTGGGGGAGATTTGTGATTTGTTCTCGTACGTCTCGGAGCCTTCCAGCCAGGCAGCGGAGCACCTACTGTTCACTTCAATCTCTATCTCCATCTCACTAACTCTCATCTCACAGCCATTTACAATAGGATTGTATGTGGACGGGAGCGTGGGTATTAGGATGGGAGGGGTGGTGTCGGTGTGTGTGTATGTTGTGTGTGTGTGTGTATTTCTGTCTGTCTGCCTTTCTGAAAGTGTGTGCACTTGTCCTAGAGAGAGAGACAGAAATGGAGAAAGACAGCAAGAGAGAGTATGCTCCCAGGCAAGACACAGAGAGACTTCCAGGGGGACAGAAGTGAGATGAAACAGACACGGTTGCCTTTTACAAAAGTGTGTCTCATTCTTTTACATTCTGGCTCAGCTGACCCAAACGCTTTCTATTCTGTTTACATCTTCTAATGGGCCGAATAGGATGTTCTGTGTGTACTGTAGGACCACTCCTGTCTGAAGAGGCAGTCATTTGTAGCGCTCCACCACGCGGGGACAATGCCAAATGGGATACAGCTAACAGCAGGATGTTAGCTTTGACTCAGTGGTCAACTGTCGGTGGGAGGCTTTTTAGGAACACGCACGCACACACACACACACACACACACTTGACATTAGCCCTGGGCGAAGGAGGCCGAAACTGCACAGCGTGGAGAAGAGGAATGTCACGGAGAGGGTAATTCAGTCCTGTTCTGAATCAATGCAATCCTATTACTCATTGAAGCTGATTTTGTATAATTATCTCTAGTAGTTTTTGTTTGATTGATTCTTTGATTCATTGACCCACAAAATTCCTGGGTTATTTGTTTGATTGAAAGACTAATTGTACCTTTATATTGAACTTAAGTTTCACAGTTTCCTTTTTAGGTTCGATGTTCCTAATATAAGAGTTGCTTTGAGGCCAGCATGTGATAACACTGATAATTAGCCAAAAGACTGCGCCTAGACACACACACACGCACCACACACACGTCCAGCACCATTCCAGCCAATTCCATCACATTCTTCAGCTGCTCTGTCTCTCTCATTAGTTTCTAGTGCCATCTAATCATGGCTAATCTAGCGAAACGAGAGCTCAGATGTGATCGTTTTAAGGATGTTCAACACAGTCACAATCACTCTCACACACACCTCAAAGTAACAGTGGCGATTTTAGCATGCAAATCTTGGTGGGGCAAACAAAACAAACTGTTTCGGCCTACATAAAGCTGTCCCAACAGCAGTCCCAATACCTTACCACTGCTACTCCTGGCTATCAGTGGAGCCTTGTCTGGCAGCCAAACAGTTCAATCAGCCTCATTTACTGCCTTTAAAAAAACATAGCTGATATGGCTGACTTGCTTAAACAAATGTGGTTTATACTGACAATTGAGATGTACAAACTGTGGCATAAGGGGAGGACAAGCGGATAAGAGGTGATCTGTAATTTCGATGAAGACGTTAATGAGCAAGCTAGGACGGACGTAGTCAATATAACTATTTGTTCAGCACTTTTGAAATGTACAGCAACAGAATTCAGAACATGGTTCATTCTTATAGTGTTCTCCCTGTACACCAAGTCAGAACCATAGGATAAATATAAAGGGGGCATATAAGCAGACAATGAAAGCTGTTACTATATCCAATTACTACATGTATTTAGAACAGGTTATAGGCTACATGTGCACCACCAAGTCAGAACAGTAGGCAAAATTAAGAGGGGAAAATGGACCAAATTATTAGGGTGAGGCACATGGGCTACTAACAGCTTACTATACAGTATTACTTTCTTAGCTATAGTATACATATCTCCAAGGCATATTACATAATTTATGCAGTAGCATTCAAGACAATTTTGGACTCACCTTGTTGTGCTTTGCTCACTTGAACAGTACACTTTATCAGGTTTGAGGTAAGACCCAGATGCAGACAATGCCGAATTAACAACAGTTTATTAATCCAACAGGGGCAGGCAAAAGACAGGTTAAGGGCAGGCAGGGGTCAGTAATCCAGATAGGTGGGGCAAAGATACAGGATGGCAGGCAGGCTCAGGGTCAGGGTACGCAGAGGTCAGTAATCCAGATAGGGGGCGGCAAAGGTACAGGACGGCAGGCAGGCTCAGGATCAGGGCAGGCAGAAAAGGACAAAACAGGAAAACTAGAAAACAGGAACAATCAAGAGACAGGAACAGAGGGGAAAACGCTGGTAGGCTTGACGAAACAAATCGAACTGGCAACATACAAACAGAGAACGCAGTTATAAATACACAGGGGATAATGGGGAAGATGGGTGACACCTGGAGGTAGGTGGAGACAATCACAAAGACAAGTGAAACAAATCAAGGTGTGACAACTTTGTCATCAAAGTCTAGCATTCTCAAGATTTATGGTGCTTTCAAGACAACTGGGAACTCTGAAAAACCTCTAGGGGTGCCAACTGGCGTCCTACCTGGGCGCATACCTAGTTGACCAGGGTGTTGGAAATCCGCAATGAGGCCTAGGTCCAGAATGTCCCAAGTGGGAACCCATAACCCTCCCAGTCAACCAGGTACTGGAACCCCCTGCCCCGAGGTCGAACCTTCAGGAAACGCCTCACCCTGTATGCCGGTTGGCCAACGAGGAGACGCGGGAGATGGGTGGGCCTGGAAACAGGAGACAAAGGGCTGTGAGACATAAGTTTAACTCTGGACACATGAAATGTGGGATGTATACGAAGGATACGGGGCAACAGAAGACAAACAGCAGCAGGGCTGATAATTTTAGAGATGGGAGACGGGCTTATAAACCGGGGGGAGAGTTCGGGATTCCACCCGGAGGGGCAGATCCCGGGTGGATAGCCATAACTTCTGCCTGAGATGATACCGGGGAGTCGGGTCGGATGGCGATCCGCTTGCCGTCGATACCTGGACATGGTCTTGAGGAGGCCCAACTGGGCTCTCCTCCAGATACGACGACAGTGGCAGACAAACATCTGGGCAGAAGGTAAGCCAACCTTTTCTTCCTGCTCAGAGAAGAGCGGGGGCTGATACCCTAAGGAACACTCAAATGGCAATAGGTCCATGGCAGAGAAGGAAAGGGTGTTGCAGGCATATTCCACCCACACAAGCTGCTGGCTCCAGGTGGTGGGGTTGGCGGAGACAAGGCAGCGCAGAGTAGTCTCGAGGTCCTGGTTGACTCGCTCCGACTGGCCATTGGACTGGGGGTGGAATCGAGAGGACAGGCTGGCCGAAGACATCTAGGGGTGCCAACTGGCAGTCCATGGATCCGGAAGACGTGCTGCACCATGAGCTGGGCCGTCTCCTTGGCTGAGGGTATTTTGGGGAGAGGAATGAAGTGGGCGGCTTTGGAAAACCGTTTGACCACAGTCAGGATGGCAGTGCTGCCCTCAGACGGGGGAGACCCGTGACGAAATCCAGGGATATGTGGGACCAGGGACGGTGATGGACAGGCAGTGGTTGCAGATCACCAGCCGGAGCTTGCCGAGGAGTCTTGATGTCTTGATCTGAGCACAGACATGCAGGCAGCGACAAACGCGGCGACATCCGTAACCATAGTAGGCCACCAAAAGCGTTGTCGCACGAAGACCAGGGTCCGACGGGAGCCCGGGTGGCAGGCAAGCCTGGAGAAATGGGCCCACTCCAGGACCGTGGAGCAGACAGCATCAGGCACAATCATCCAGTTATCTGGGCCCCCCCAGGGTTAATCTGGGAACGCAGCACCTCCCAGACATGTTTCCCGATACCCAAGCTGAGTGCTGTCACCAGGCACAAGGTGGGAAAGATGGTTTCGGGCTCCGGGGTGGTAACCGTGGGGCTATAGCGGCGAGACAGGGCATCTGGCTTGACGTTCTTGGACCCCGGCCGGTAAGAGAAGGAAAAGTTGAACCGGGTAAACAGCAGGGCTCATCTCGCTTGCCTGGAGTTTAGGCGCTTGGCGGTGCGGAGATACTCCAGGTTTTTGTGGTCGGTCCACACAATGAACGGATGTTCTGCCCCTTCCAACCAGTGCCTCCATTCCTCCAAAGGCATCTTCATCGCGAGAAGCTCTCCATTCCCCACATCGTAGTTCCTCCCCGTGATGTTGAGGCAGTGGGAGAAGAAGGTGCAGGGATGCTGGAACAGTGGTGAAGTGCTGTTTGAGGTCCTGGAACTCCCAGTCAGCGGCAGAGGACCACGTGAACGGAACCTTGGTAGAGGTGAGTGCAGACAGGGGAAGCCAGGGTGTTGTAACCCCAGATAAAACGGCGATAAAAGTTGCTAGGGAGAAGGTCAATTTCGCAGTCATAGGGTCAGTGCAGTGGAAACGAAGTGGCTTGGGCCTTGCTGAACACCTCCCTGAGGTCCTGGTACTCCGCGGGGATGGTAGAAAGGTCCGGGGCACCTTCCGAGCCCCCAGGAAGACGTCCCGGGGCAGGTTGCGCTGACTTCAGACAATGGGCGTGGCAGAACGGACTCCAGACCATAATGGCACCAGTTGATGAGGGGATTGTGTCACTGGAGCCAGGAGAATCCCAAAACCATAGTAATCTGAGGAGACTTTGAATAGTCTCACTGTGATTCCCTGACATCTGTAGGTTGATGGGAGTGGTATTATAAGTGACCCGGCCTATAGAATGCCCATGGGAATGGAGAGAGGCTGAGTGGGGATGTTCAGCTCGGAAGCCAGTGTAGCGTCCAAAAAACTAATCGACCCCAGAGTCAATGAGGACCCGGAGAGATTTACACTGGTTTCCCCACAGCAGAATGGCATGAAAAGGGGTGAGGGTAGGCAGAGGTCAGTAATCCAGATGGGTGGGGCAAAGGTACAGGACGGCTCTTAGGGTCAGGGCAGACAGAAAAGGTAAAAACCAGGAAAACTAGAAAACAGGAACAATCGAGAGACAGGATGTGGTGGTTAATTTCTTTACTATCAAATGAGGAGAGACAACCTTATCACACAAGTCAGAGTTATACGTTATACTTAAACTAAATCTTGAATCACTTATTAATAAGGGAGCAGGTCAATACAACACACACATATAAAGTGAATCGATTGAGTGCTGGCTGGTTGACAATTCACGATCAAATGATTCGTTGAGAGCCCCAAGACAAAAGTACAAAGGTATTTTATAGCCAAGATACACCCCCTTCGACCTACATGACGAACAACAGATATATAGAATGGGTCACAAGGTTAGGATCTGTATGAAAGATACCTATAATACATAGCAGACAGTATCTGCTGTGTCAACAGTTTTCATTGTGTCTGGCCCTCTGACTCCAAACTGGATCCATCTCTCTCTGGTACCATATAGAACAGAAACATTAACTCATGCTCTGGAATGCTCTTCAGGTTTTATCACCCAAAAGACATGGTAAATCTCCTGTCAGTGTTATCTCCCCGAGACCCATCCTCAGTAGAACACATACACAATAGTTAAGAATACTCTATTCTGTTGAATAAAACAACCATTTGATGCAATTAAAGTATTATAACAACCTTTCAATTTTGCACTCACATTCCCCCATTTTGAGAATCCTCTCAATTTATGAGAAAATTACAAGATTGAAGAACATTCATTCACATGTAGAAAATGCATACATTCTACATAAACCAAGAAGTACAAAAACAATAACTCATTGCATGGTATCCTGCACATGACCGAATGCCACAGCACTGGCTCAACCTCCTTCGAGGAAACGTATCACTGTCTCCCATTTCAACCTCCAACACATTTTCTAAGTATTATAGCAATTTGTCTGGGAAGGTTATGATACACAGTCACCTGCACGGACCCATGAAGAAAAACAGAAGATGCACACAGTTTATGAGATTCAAAGCTATATATTCATAGACAGTGAAAATCACATATTTAATGCATAATGCAGTGTATGCAACAATGGAGTTTAACAAAATAAGCTTTAGTTATCCATCATACTTCAATGGGTCAGCATGGTAACTATTTCCATCCCAGAAACTTAAATTAGCATATCCAGGTAGTGACTCCGAGCTAAGGTCAAATTTATTCCATTGGTGCCTAATGAAAATGACCCAAGACAAGCATCATGATTCCACTATTTACAAGGCAATGCCTATAGAGCAAATAGATTAGGATCAGTTTCACTCTCCAGATCAGAGTTCACCCTCTCCATTCACCAGGGCATGCTGATAATAGTGTCGACATCTTTAGTTCATAACAACAATCAAAGCAATCAATCCATAATACATGAATTGCTTTACTCATATAGGTATTAACATACTAAACTCAAATCAACCCTTCTGTTTAAAAAATCATTCAGTTTCCAAATCATAATTAAAAATCAAATTAATTCTCCAGCCAAAATTTAGAATGACATTACTCAGTAATTCAAATTGGTCCTATCACTGAAAGTAAAAAAAAAAAAAAAAACAACATTTTACACACATCAACAATGGCAGAATCTAAATGATATTAACATCCAGTCAAAAACCCAATTCATTCCACTATTAACTTTTTTTTAGCATGATTATTGTTACGGATACAGGTATCCTGTGTGTGTATTTGTTTTCTCTCCTTCTGCCCTAGTCACAGGTGGCAGTAATCAGTCGCCAATCAGTCGCCACGGAAGACACACCTGCTCCTTTTCCCTTACCCTTGGTTTAAAAACTCAGTCAGTAGTTTTCCCAAACTCTCTCTCTCTCTTTTGTTTTTGTGCCTACATGTCACATTTGTCTGTTATCCTGTGAGTATGTATTGTTGTGGTGTATGACTGTTTGTTTGTTGGTGTGAAAAGGGGATTCCAAGCCAAGTCGCCCATGGGCCTACATTACCCCTAGGAAAACATTGTCTAAATACCCAAGTTAGAACTGGGCGAACCACCCACTGTATTTTATTGGTTAGTTAGCTAGCTGTGCTTGAAGCAGGTAAGACTAGCTTAGGGGTTTATGGATATTTATTATTTCTTTCCTTGGGTCCAGCTCAGCCCCTTTTTCCCACACCCCATTGCCGTGTGTTTAAAATAAACCCAAAGTGTTTGACGGTAGATTTAAGTTGTCTGTGGATTTCTTTTAGTTCTCACTGTTCCTTTTCACTGTTATGAATTGCATGAGATATGTTACGGGTCTCGTTTCCATCCCCCCTAGTCTGCAGGGTCAAAGGGGTTCGTAACAATTATAATACAGATCAGTATCTCAATTCATTATTAATCTAAATTACTATAATTGGATGTAGTGTAGACTTCTACAATCAACCCTATACCCCAAAAGTCCAAAAACAATTTTGGGCACAGTTGACCCCCCCCCCCCGGCACTGATTCTTCTGGCGTCCTTTTCGTTGTATTCTGATAGCTTTACAGTTCAAAGTGGATGGCCATGATAATGTCCCAATTTCAATGTCTCATCTAAGCCGCCATCACCTTTACCACCCACCCATGGCTTGTCCATTCGTCAACCAGTATACCAGCAACATAAGAGAAGTTTAGAACAGATCTCTCCCCATGCTCACTCCACGTGGACTCCTCTCACACTCCTGAGAAAAGACATGAGAGAAAAGCAGTTGATAGCTTAGATCGGATGCTGTACACCGGTTGCTGGCTCGGACTCGTTTCCTTCGGTAGAAGTGGTTCGGACAGGGCCTTATTCAATGCCTTTGTCACTCTTCTTCAGCCAGTTAGAGGGGGTTTTGAGGTACACACACTGTTCGGTCCAATTATCTCTTTCATGCATTAAGATGCCGTCTGATGTCACTTTTCATGATAACCTCGAGAGGACAGATCAGAACAACAGTTAGTTCAGTTCATTAACTATATGATAAATTATAACTTTGACCAATTATTCATACTACAAATGTCTAAACATATGTCAAAGAGAATAACAACACATTCTATTGAAACAATTCTTTCAAATTGGCTTATACTCCCCATCACACTGTCAACTTCATCGCAGAGCCACAGGATCAGGAAGTTAGCCCTATAACCCATCGGGAATAGAACAGAACAAACAACACAACAATACACTCATTCACATATAACTCCATACACTCCTACACATCACTCAAGGTGTGTAAACTTCAATCCAAAACCTCAGAGGACTGTACCCTCCCCCATTTTGACACATACAGTGGGGCAAAAAAGTATTTAGTCAGCCACCAATTGTGCAAGTTCTCCCACTTAAAAATATGAGCGAGGCCTGTAATTTTCATCATAGGTACACTTCAACTATGACAGACAAAATGAGAAAAGAAAATCCAGAAAATCACATTGTAGGATTTTTTATGAAAACAGTCAAACATTTCATACATGTTGTGTCCCAGGTTTCCATTACAGTCCTTTATCAAAATAATTAATGTATTTAATTAAAACTCAGAAAAGAAAAACTTCTGAAAATTCCATGTGTGTGCTTGCCCCTTTAAGATACCTTGGCACTAAGACAAATGGAAAACCCACGAAACCCAAAGGAAATAGAACACACAAATCAAACATAGTATTTTAAAAACACCAACAAATAGTCATAACAAGTGTGTTGTGTGTGTGGGTATTTGCAAACCTTAACGAACTGGCAACAGGCAAACAGAGAACACAGGTATAAATACACAAAGGGAAATGGGGAAGATGGGTGACACCTGGAGGGAGGTGGAGACAATCACAAAGACAGGTGAAACAGATCAGGGTGTGACAACTTTGTCATCAAAGTCTAGTATTCTCTAGATTTATGGTGCTTTCAAGACAACTGGGAACTGAAAAAAAGGTTGAATCATGATGACGTCAGTGATCTTTGGTTGGTAGCTCTAGAAAGAGTCCCGAGTTCCTAACTAACAATTCTGAGTTGGATGACCGTTTAAAATATATTTTGCCAGTCAGAGCTCTTTTTTTCCCCAGAGTTCCCAGTTGTCTTGAACTCACTAAAGTCAGATTTCCCAGTTCCGAGTTAACAGTTGTTTTGAGCATGGCCAATGTTGAATGTTTATTTTAAGCTTGGAAAAGATACCCTTAAACGCAGAATAGGGACCACAAAACCACTCCACTGAATAGCAGTCTAGTGATTGCTTTGCAGTGCTTGCAGTTCGCCACTGATTCCTTTCATACCACTCATTATGTAATGTTCAATGGCCGATGAGCACCGATACGTTTTATCTTTATTTTATATTCATTATTTCTCTTCATATGACAAGGATTAAAAAGGATTTGCCAGTAGATTGTCGACGTGATTCATGAAGATGACTGCTAGCTAAGATAGAAAGTATGACGTTGACATGATCAGTCCGATCAAAGCTACTGTAGATATAATGTGATTTGACGTAATTTTATCCGTGGCCAATGACCTTGAGCCTTCTTGGATGGGCTCTTCTATTGTAACTCTATGGCAGCACCCAAGGGGCTTGAATTTCGAGCTCTACCCTTAGATTTGGCAGTGACGTAGTGTCCCAATGAGTGACAGAACACTGAGCCAATTATGGCGCAACTAGAAAACATTCCCAAGCCCTACGCTCCATATTTTCCGCTGGCTGCCCCACCAGCACAGTAAGCACGGAGCTAGGCTGAAACACCTGCATTTTGCAGCTACCTTGCTCAAGAAAGCAAAAAATACTATGTTTGTATGGAGGCTTTATTAACTCACTAACGTGGGGCTCCTGAATGGCGGATCGCCACTGGAAAGTGACAGTGTGCGTCTGTGAACCATATCGGAGAAGGGTAGACAAGTTTTGTTTTTTTAAACTTAAATTCACCGCAGACGATTCTTAATCCTTAACCCTCATCCTACCCTGAGTCGATCAAATAAAGACGTATCACTCGCCCCCCCCCCCCCCCCCCCCCCGTCCCCCGTCACGCCGGCTGATGAGGAGTGCAGTAGCAAAGGTTCTCCACTTTTGTCTGTCTTTTGGCCATCTTCTCAACCGTGCCACAGCTTTGCTGCTGAAGTTAGAGCTTGTCTTTAAAGACATATGCAGTAGTACAAATAGGATATTAGTTATTCATGTTTCTGTCTGTACTGGCATCAGTTGAGATAATAATAAACAGTCATTATGCCGTGACAGGCCTGGTCAAGCTTAATCATAGTCAGTTCCTTCTGACAATCAGCCAAGATGTTCAGGTATGGAGCCTTCAGCACTGGCTAGAGTCCAGTGTTCTGCCTCAGTCGTCATATCGGGAAGAGCACTGGCTTCTGTACATGCGTATTCACTGAGGCTTAGAAAGACAATACAATGCAATTACAGCCAATGCAGTGGCAACGTGATGAGATCCACCCAACTCAACAGAGCAGTCATACGCTAAGGATGCTTGGGGTGTTTATGTGTAAGTAATGTAGAAGTTGTCCACAGTCTAATAAAACAAGTATTACAATGTTGTGTTCCCCACAGGGACTGTGACGTGAGTCAGATAAACTACATGTATGCCCAGTACGTGAAGAACACCATGGAACCTCTGAACATCTCTGACGTCACCAAAGACCAACGCTTTCCCTGGATGGTCAGTACTGATCTGTTCCAGAATGTTCATCCTATGTCGCCCATCTTTTTTGTTGTTGTCCAGAGCCTCTAGTTGTGGTTCTTTGTTTCCTTCAGAGTGAAAACCCAGAGCACCCCAGTAACCAGATCAAGAGTTTGCTCTGTACTCCTATCAGGAACGGGAAGAAGGATAAAGTGATAGGTACCTACCTCTGTCTGTCTGTCTGTCTGTCTGTCTGTCTGTCTGTCTGTCTGTCTGTCTGTCTGTCTGTCTGTCTGTCTGTCTGTCTGTCTGTCTGTCTGTCTGTCTCTCTCTCTCTCTCTCTCTCGCTCTCTCTCTCTCTCTCTCTCTCTTTTTATGGTTTGTGTTTACAGATATTGCCGTATTGTATCCTCATTCATTAGTCGCAACCAAGAGTTTTCCCTCTCATTCATTAACGCATCCTTAGCATTAGCATAATTTGCATTTGCATTATAACCTAACATCATTAGCTGAGATCATTACAAGACCTAAACAGGTCTTTCTTGTAAAATAGATTTGAATTGCATGTATGAATAAAGGCACAAATAGATCAATTAATTAGCTGGGCAGTGGTGTAATCATAATGTATGTCCCCCCACTCCCCAATGATCAAACAGAACAGGTCCCTTTAGCCTCTCAACCAACTGCCTGAAGAGTTCAGGAGACACTCAGATCAAAAGACAACCTACTGCCACTAGACTTCAATATAGAATTTATTACCATACCTCTCCTTCCCCTTCTCCACTCAACTTAATTTCCTTAGAATTCATTTATTGATTCAAACGTGGACATTCTATGTTCTTAGTAGCTCTGACACTGACATTAATGAAGCAGTATACATTTTTCCCCCTAGTGTAACTCACTCCGGATAAGTCACATTGTAAAATGTGACTTATGTATTTGCATTAGTTAAGCCACCTGTAATGTCAAGCAGGATATGTAGGAGAAAGGGCAGCTGAAGGTAAAGGGGAAGGATCAGAGTGTTGGCGATGACACGTTTCCATGATGTGACTAGTAAGTAGGTCTCCAGGCTGAGGATAGGGCAGGTGTTTTATACATTATAACTTTGCTGTCAACAAACATTTATGGGACCATTAGTCATGGAGTAGATGGAGCTTTTAGTTTCAGACAAGAGGTCCCTCAGAGAAAACTATTGAATATTGAAAATGAGAAGCAAACTAAAGTTTTGTCCCCTAAGTGTCTGGAATGTGTGTCAGTTTGTGGGGGGGAAAGAAGAAACTTAAAAAGAAAAAAAAGAAGCACAAAACCTTTTTGTCCTGTGTGTCTGCAACTGTGTGTCAGTTCGATGTTTCGTCTGGTGTGTGTGTGTCATTAACGTCCTGATAAGTTTCCAACATTTACCCCTATGTCGGGTCTTGAAGGTGTGTGTCAGTTGGTGAACAAGATGGATGAGGCATCGGGGAAAGTGAAGTCCTTCAACCGAAACGATGAACAGTTCCTGGAGGCCTTCGCCATCTTCTGTGGACTGGGTATACAGAACACCCAGATGTATGAAACAGTGGAGAGAGCCATGGCCAAACAGGAGGTCACATTGGAGGTAAGAGACACAGGTCTCAGGTCAGTTTGGAGTTTTACATCCTAATGGTTCATGATAATATTGAGGGAAGGTACTGTAAGATAATGCTAGCTCAGTGCCTCTGCAGGCAACTACAATATGGAGACCTTAAACATGGGGGATCGAGAGTAACAGCGATGGTTGCCATTAGGAAAGACTGGCTAGTCTTCTCCACACTCTGCTCCGTCTTCCCCTGCGTTAAAACAGAACTAGCGTGATCACTCCAACTCTATCCTAGACCTCTTCAGCCCTCGATGACGTATGTATCCCCCTCCTCTCCTCCGGTCCTCCCCCTCTCCTGTTCTCTCCCTGACTGTTCTATTCTGGAGCTGTCACTGTCAGGGCTCCCCGGTGACGTCCCCTCTCGGCTGCAGCTGACACTCTCCCCGCCGTTACCCAGCAGCCACCACTTCAGCCCATTCTCCAGCGGCGCTGTAGCCGTCGCGAGGACTGACCTCTTCTAGCTTTCTCAGTTTTTCTCCCCCAATTATCAATGACAGGCCTCTGATATGGATGGACTTGGGGTTGAAGGATGTGTGTGTGGCAGGGCTGTCTGTCTGAGGTCAGAAACATCTCATGGGGGAGGAAATCTGTGAAAGTGTCAGCTACCAAAATGTGAAATCTGTTTTTTAGTTGTATACTCGGTCAGAGCGATCGTGTTGACTTTTAAGGAGAACAGTCGCTGTGTGTTTGTGTGTGTCATTCTCAGGTCCTCTCGTATCACGCCTCTGCTGCAGAGGAAGAGACACGGGCGCTGCAGGTAACCGCGGTAAATTACAATTTATTAACTTAACACTATATACACACACACACACACACACACACACACACACACACACACACACATACACTTGCGTCCATACACAATGCCAGACAGATGCCTTCCATCAGGCAGTGTAAAGATGAGTGGACTTCAGCCATCATGTAACGAGACCCAGCGCTGATTCAGCATGTAAACCCAACCAATTAGTAACACAATATGGCCGACTCTCACACTGATACATACATTAAGACCTATGGGGATAATGGACTGAGGAAAAAAAGAACACGAAAAAAGACCGCAGTAGGGTTTAAAAGTGAAAGCATGCACAATACCCATTCCAGAAAGCCTATTTAAGGCCCGAATCATTTGCTTTTAAAGATTCTCAATGATTAATTGGGGTTAAGAGAATAATCCGACTCCTGCCAGCTAATGCTAAGGTGTCAGCATATTTAATTCCTTATGAAGTAATTTAGGTGGCGAGTCTTTAGGTCTGCCGCTAGCTGCCATAATATATGGATTAGAGTGGGAGCGGCTATTTAGTTAATATGACTCATTTAACGACTTGTCCAATTATATTCTAACTGTGCACAAGAGGAGACACTACGACCACATAGGGAGAAGGGCTTTGTTTAAGGCTATGCCTCTATTAGCTTTTACTTTGTCTCTTTTTAGCTTCCTTCTTCTTTTCTTTCTTTCTCTTCCTTTCTTTTTTTCTTTTTTGTTGCATTTTCGGGATAAATCCATACGGCTTTCTATGAAACTTGGTCCCACCCCCGAACACTATTAGACGCTCATTTATACCGCGTGACCTTTTCCGAAGATCATACGGCATTTTCATATCCTGAGATGAAATGGCCTGATGACGAAATCTAATTATATATTTTCCCTGAGGCAGTGGAGGCTGTAGTATGGTGGCTGATGAGGTACAGCACAGTATCATATCTGGGCCACGGACTCCTTTTTAGGCCATGTCACCCTCCCCAGGCAGTGTTCCGTCACTGTTGCTGAGCCGTTGACTCTCTGAAGTATTGATGTTTCCCTAGTTAGAATGATTTATTATTTATTAATTGATTTTATTTAACCTTTACTTAACCAGGAAGGGCTCATTGAGATTTAAAATCTCTTTTTCAAGAGCGTCCTGGCCAAGATAGGCAGCACCAAGAATCATTACAAGAATTACAGACAAACAACGTGAAAAACTGCAAGTAATCTAGTAAAAACCATAGAATTCACAAGAGTATAACAAAATCAAAAACAGCTAATTAAAAACATTGACAGGTCAGGGAATCAGTCTCAAGATCATTCATCAGTGATTTAAAAATACCAATCGGGACAAGTTCTTCCAGTTTAAATGTATTTTGTAAGGAGTACCAAGACGATGGCGCAGAGTACATAAAAGCCCTTTTACCAAATTGAGTTCGAACATTTGGAACAGTTAGCAGGATAAAGTCCAGCGAACGAAGAGAGTACCCACCACATTTCTGAAGAATAAAAATGCCCAAATAAAAAAGGTAGTAAACCCAAAATGGCTTTGTAAATAAAAGTATACCAGTGCCTGAGCCTATGAGTGACTAGAGAAGGCCAGCCAACCCTGGTATACAAAGTGCAGTGGTGCGTAAGGGTTTTAGCAGTTTAAAATAAAGCTCAAAGTGCCATGGTAAAGGGTGTCAATTGATCTCAAACACTGAGCGGAAGCATTCATACTTTTATGTCTGTTATATATTATGGGGATATTATTTACATGCATGCTACGGCATCCACACTTAAATCACTGGATGCTACTTATCATTGCGCACTTAGGTTTATTACAGGTGCTAGCTACAGAACTCACCACTGTGTTTTATATCAAAACGTGGGTTGGACTTCGCTGTCTAATGCAAGTTCTTGTGCTGTTAGTGGAATAACCTGTGTGTACATGTAATCTGTAATTTTTTTGTGTTATCTGTGATTGTCTTGTCTTGTGTAGTTTCTTAATCATTGTACCTAAACTGTATGTGTAAACATGTATACGCAGGGCCCAGCTGTAAAAGAGACCTTGGTCTCAGTCTGTGTTCCTTGTTGAAATAAAGGTATAACATTTCAAATAAATAACTAAAAACGTCTTCTCTGTGGCTCAGTCGGTAGAATATGATGCTTACAATGCCAAGGGTTGTGGGTTCGATTCCTGGTAACACCCATGTGTAAGGATTGTGGATAAAAGCGTATGCTAAATGGCGTACACTGTATCTATGGTGGTGGTGGTAGTAAAAGCTGTTATGCTTTCTGTCTGACAGAATAATATTACGGGATTCCCCTGCTTTCGCTCTTTTATCTCTCTCAGTCCCAACGGCTTCTCTCTGTCTCTCTCCGTCTGAGCTGGCTCTGCTGCCAGAAAGAGATAGAGATTAAAACGACCAGACAGAGAGGTCAAGAAAATGCCAGTGTGTATATGCAAGATGGAGAAAGGAGGGGGCAGAGAGAGAGATGGAGAGAGGAAGAGAGAGACTGCAGCGGATATAGACGGTGACAGGGGGACAGAAATGGAGAAGGAGAGAGAGGATTAATATACAACCACAGATAAAAGAGGAAGTGATCCGAAATAAAGTGAGAGACGGAGTGGTAGAGACAGCAGAAGAGGAGAGAGAGAGAGATCCTGTGTGCATTAGGGGGTGTCCTGTCTGCTCTGTGTAGATGTGCCGTCTGTCAGTTGTAGGGGAGGCGAGCCGAACACAGATAGATGCTCCTCCTGTGTGCCTTAGACTCTGCTGATCACAGCTCATCGATTATTAATGCCTGCTATAGATCCCTGGTGTTTAGGGAGGGTATGTGGGCGTGTGAGCATGCGTGTGTCTATGTGCGTGCGTGTGTGCATACCTACAGTATATGTGTGTGTGTACATGCGTGCATATCGTATATGAACGTGTGTGTGTGTGTGTACATCCATCTCACACACTCCTCTACCCTCTCTCTCCCTCTGTATTTGAAGGCAGCCACTGTTCCGTCAGCCCAGTCTCTGCGCCTGATGGAGTTTAGCTTCAGTGACTTTGAGCTGTCCGACGCTGAGACCACTCAGGCCACCATACGCATGTTTGTAGACCTCAACCTGGTCCAGAACTTCCAGATGAAATACAAGGTTGGTGGGTGTGTGTGTGTGCGCGCATACGTGCATACCGACGTGCGTGTGTGTTAATTGTAGTGTGTGTGTGTGTGTATACGCAACTGTGCATACAAGTGTTGACATAGATGTGTGTGTTTTTACATCCTAAAATACAGCCCCTCACCCCATTACATATTATTAAGAGGTTCTCTTACGGCACAGTTGCCCTTCGGAGTGCCCGCGGCGCGGACGGCCCATAAAGAGAGCCTTTGATTGGCTCTGAGGGCCCTACACAGAGCCCGGTTATTTTTCAGCTCTGTGAGTGAGAGCAGGCACGCTGACCACCCAAGTGTATAAACAAGAGCAGGTCAGCGCTCTAGTTCAGTGTCGGGCTGTACCTCGCTGATCACTCCACTGCACTCCTATGCGGCATGGTTGACCATCACTGGCCTCAGAACAGCCATACGATTGAGAATTGAGAGGATACAGTATGAGAGATACCGTAGTGACCTGACCTTTCAGCAGTAACAATAGATCGGACTTGAACAGCATACAATGCAAAGCATTTTGAGGTTGAGAAAAGGGCAACATAAATGCCAATCAAATTCATTTTTGATTATTGGCAAGTCAGGCGAAAAGTGTTAGCCACTACTGTGCATTGACTAATGGGGATTTGATTTGGAAGCCGATGCCGGCGAATGGATGGACATGGGAAGATTGGATAAAGATACGATCAACAGAATCTAATGATTTGACTAGCAGTGTGGTCAGGGTTTTCTCTATAGTGCCAGTCAGAATGCCAGGCTGGCCAGATTATATCAAGCCCTACCGATTGAGGATGTGCAGATACTCTCTGTCACTGTTTACCATTTGGTCTGTTTTTGCCCTCTTCTCCTCCTCCTCCCCCACGTCTTTCCCTCTTTCTCCCCACTTTTTCTTGTCTATCTCCTGCTGCGATCCCTCAACCCCCCCCCCCCCCCTCCCCCTTTCCTCTCTCTCTGTAGAGTCTGTGCCAGTGGATCCTGAGCGTAAAGAAGAACTATAGGAAGAACGTGGCTTACCACAACTGGAGACACGCCTTCAACACCTCCCAGTGCATGTTCGCCCTGTTCAAATCTGGCCAGTTACAGGTGAGCTCAGCCAATCAATGGCCAGCAGGGCAAGGGTGCCGGGTCACGCCGTCCAATCAGTAGATAATCAACCCCAGCAGCACGTCTTGTGTGTGTTAGTTCGATCAATGGCTAATGAGTCACCGTGCTGTAACAGTGCCATGACTGGGTCCGTCCGACCATTGTGTTTTGTCAAGTCAGCATTGGCTTCCAGTATCCGCCATATTTAAATACCAAAACAACAAATATTCTCCACTACATCTGAATGTGTTACTCCGATATCTTGACTGAAAGTCATCAGATATTATGAAGAATATTGTTATTGCGAATAGCAAGTTGAAGACACTTGAACGGACACTTGAGCAGGCACTGTCTCAGACATAAACAGAACTCAACCTATCCCAAACACGCAGTTCCAGTTTAACCCGGTTCCCCTCGGCGCTCACACCCAGCTCTGTCCTGGTTGGCTTTGCAGAGGAAGCAGTAGGTTAAATGTTACACTCCCGTTGTTGCTAACAAATGGCTGTTGAGTTCATGTGTAAGCTGCTTTCTCAAGCAGACAGTGTTAAGAGCCTAGCACCCCTCTCTGTAATGAGTGTGCGTGCGTGTCGAGGGTTGCCGTGTGAGTTTGTTTGCCTAACCATTTGTGTCTCGTTGGTCGTATTTATGACTTGTGATAAGCACCTGTGTGTTCTTTTGTCGAGGTAGTGGAGAGGAGGGGATATATGTGTGCGTATGTGTGTGGGTGTATGTGTGAGGATGTATGTGGGTTTATGTATGTGTGTGGGTGTATGTGTGTGGGTGTATGTGTGTGGGTGTGTGGATGTATGTGGGTTTATGTATGTGTGTGGGTGTATGTGTATGTGTATGTATGTATGTATGTATGTATGTGGGTTTATGTGTGGGTGTATGTGTGTGTGTGTTGGCCACCAAAGAAAATCACATTGTACGATTTTTAATGAATTTATTTTCAAATTATGATGGAAAATAAGTATTTGGTCAATAACAAAAGTTTATCTCAATACTTTGTTATATACCCTTTGTTGGCAATGACAGAGGTCAAACGTTTTCTGTAAGTCTTGACAAGGTTTTCACACACTGTTGCTGGTATTTTGGCCCATTCCTCCATGCAGATCTCCTCTAGAGCAGAGATGTTTTGGGGCTGTTGCTGGGCAACACAGACTTTCAACTCCCTCCAAAGATTTTCTATGAGGTTGAGATCTGGAGACTGGCTAGGCCACTCCAGGACCTTGAAATGCTTCTTACGAAGCCACTCCTTCATTGCCCGGGCGGTGTGTTTGGGATCATTGTCATGCTGAAAGACCCAGCCACGTTTCATCTTCAAGGCCCTTGCTGATGGTAGGCTTTGTTACTTTGGTCCCAGCTCTCTGGTTCTGGGATTTTTGCTCACTGTTCCTGTGATCATTTTGACCCCACGGGGTGAGATCTTGCTCAGATCGAGGGAGATTATCAGTGGTCTTGTATGTCTTCCATTTCCTAATAATTGCTCCCACAGTTGATTTCTTCAAAAAAAAGCTGCTTACCTATTGCAGATTCAGTCTTCCCAGCCTGGTGCAGGTCTACAATTTTGTTTCTGGTGTCCTTTGACAGCTCTTTGGTCTTGGCCATAGTGGAGTTTGGAGTGTGACTGTTTGAGGTTGTGGACAGGTGTCTTTTATACTGATAATAAGTTCAAACAGGTGCCATTAATACGAGTGGAGGACAGAGGAGCCTCTTAAAGAATAAGTTACAGGTCTGTGAGAGCCAGAAATCTTGCTTGTTTGTAGTTGACCAAATACTTATTTTCCACCATAATTTGCAAATAAATTCATTAAAAATCACACAATGTGATTTTCTGGATTTTTTTTTCTTCATTTTGTCTGTCATAGTTGAAGTGTACCTATGATGAAAATTACAGGCCTCATCTTTTTAAGTGGGAGAACTTGCACAATTGGTGGCTGACTAAATACTTTTTTGCCCCACTGTATATGGGTGTATGTGTGTAAGTGTATGTGGGTTTATGTGTGTTTGTGTTTGGGTGTATGTATGGGTGAATGTGTGTGCATGTATGTGTGTGGGTGTGGGTGTATGTGTGTGGGTGTATGTATGTATTTGAGGTTGACCGATTATGATTTTTCAACACCGATACCGATTATTGGAGGACCAAATGACAATTACAACAATACTGAAAGAACACTTTTATTTTTACTTAATATAATACATAAATAAAATCAATTTAGTCTCAAATAAATAATGAAACATGTTCAATTTGGTTTAAATAATGCCAAAACAAAGTGTTGGAGAAGAAAGTAAAAGTGCAATATGTACCATGTAAAAAAGCTAACGTTTAAGTTCCTTGCTCAGAACATGAGAACATATGAAAGCTGATGGTTCCTTTTAACATGAGTCTTCAATAATCCTAGTTAAGAAGTTTTAGGTTGTAGTTATTATAGGAATTATAGGACTATTTCTCTCTCTACCATTTGTATTTCATATACCTTTGACTATTGGATGTTCTTATAGGCACTTTAGTATAGCCAGCCTAATCTCGGGAGTTGATAGGCTTGAAGTCATAAACAGCGCAATGCTTGAAGCACAGCGAAGAGCTGCTGGCAAATGCAGGAAAGTGCTGTTTGAATGAATGCTTACGATCCTGCTGCTACCTACCACCGCTCAGACTGCTCTATCAAATATCAAATCATAGACTTAATGATAATAACACACAGAAATACGAGCCTTAGGTCATTAATATGGTCAAATCCGGAAACTATATTTTAGAAAACAAAATGTTTATTTCAGTGAAATACGGAACCGTTCCGTATTTTATCGAACGGGTGGCAACCCTAAGTCTAAATATTGCTGTTACATTGCACAACCTTCAAATTTATGTCATAATGATGTACAATTCTGGCAAATTAATTACGTTTGTTAGGAAGAAATGGTTTTCACACAGTTCGCAACGAGCCAGACGGCCCAAACTGCTGCATATACCCTGACTCTGCATGCACAGAACGCAAGAGAAGTGACACAATTTCCCTAGTTAAAAGAAATTCACGTTAGCAGGCAATATTAACTAAATATGCAGGTTTTAAAAAATGTACTTGTGTATTGATTTTAAGAAAGGCTTTGATGTTTATGGTTAGGTACACATTGGTGCAACGACAGTGCTTTTTTTTGCGAATGCGCTTGCTAAATCATCACCCGTTTGGCGAAGTAGGCTGTGATTCGATGATAACTTAACAGGCACCGCATTGATTATATGCAACGCAGGACAAGCTAGATAAACTAGTAATATCATCAACCATGTGTAGTTAACTAGTGATTATGTTAAGATTGATTGTTTTTTATAAGATAAATGTAATGCTAGCTAGCAACTTACCTTGGCTCCTTGCTGCACTCGCGTAACAGGTGGTCAGCCTGCCACGCAGTCTCCTCGTGGAGTGCAATGTAATCGGCCCTAATCGGTGTCCAAAAATGCCGATTACCGATTGTTATGAAAACTTGAAATCGGCCCTAATTAATCGGTCGACCTCTAGTATGTATGTGGGTTTATGTATTTAATTTTTTTTATTTCATCCTTATATAACCAGGTAGGCCAGTTGAGAACAAGTTTTCATTTACAACTGAGACCTGGACAAGATAAAGCATATGTATGTGTATGTGTATGTGTGTGGGTGTATGTATGCGTGCATACGGAGTACATATGTGAACCTGTGTCTATGTTTGTTTGCTGGTAGCCTCCTATGGCCTTGTGATGAAAGTTGGTGCGGGGGTGCTTGTGTCTGTGTGTGTCTGTCAGTGTGTGTCTGTCTATTTGTGTGTGTCTGTGGGCGTGTGTGTGTGTGTGTGTGTGTACTATGGTCTTTGTAAAGGGAAACCCCAAGGACATCTTTGTGGATGGTGTGCCTCATTCTCTTCTTCTCCCTCTCTTTCTCTCCCTCCATCTCTCTGTCTGTCAGAGTAATATGAGTGAGCTGGAGATCCTGGCTTTGATGATCGCCACCCTGAGTCACGACCTGGACCACAGAGGAGTCAACAACTCCTACATACAAAGGTAGGCTGTAATAGTGTGTGTATGTGTGTATGTGTGTGTGTGTGTGTGTGTGTGTGTGTGTGTGTGTGTGTGTGTGTGTGTGTGTGTGTGTGTGTGTGTGTGTGTGTGTGTGTGTGTGTGTGTGTGTGTGTGTGTGTGTGTGTGTGTGTGTATCCTTCTCTGTGTGTGTGCATATATTTCTCTGTGTGTGTGTGTATATTTCTCTGTGTGTGTGTGTGTGTGTGTGTGTGTATCTCACAGTTCTGTGTGTAACTACTTCCATCAGGAGTGACCACCCCCTGGCCCAGCTCTACTGCCACTCCACCATGGAGCACCACCACTTTGACCAGTGTCTCATGATCCTCAACAGCCCAGTAAGAACACACACACACACACACACACACACACACACACACACACACACACACACACACACACACACTTGTTCACTCATTCCGTTATTTACTCAGGAAATTGGATCACACTTGGGAGATGCTCTGCAGATGGTCATACTATCAACAAACTATCTGTTGATCAGCGTCTGCTTGCTAGGGTTACGTTAAGGTTAGGTTTAGAATAAGGTTAAGGTTAGGTTTAGAATAAGGGTAAGGGTTAAGTTTAGGGTTAGGATAAGGGGTTAAGGTTAGGATTAGGGTTAGTAGATAGTATGTTGAAATGTTATTGTAGAGCATCTACAGATGGGCTATCCAAATGAACTGTTACCGTAACTCGTTCAGTCAGTTCTGCATTTATTCTTCAGGAACAATAAAACGGCCGGCATCATTCGCCATAATGTATTTGAGATACATAGCAGGATGCTAGTGTTTCCTCATTTCCTCTTTAGTGCCAATTCCATATGCCTTATGGCACCCTATCCCCAATATAGTGCACTGCCTCTTACCGCTCACTACCCTGTCAAAAGTCGTGCACCGTATAGGGAGTATGTAATTTGGGTTGCAGTCCACGAGCTCCAGCTGCTAGTCTCTAGGAGATAACACTCCTCTATGGTGTAATAAAGCGCCACTTCATCTTTATGGGCACAGATTCACTGGAGAGCAACACTTAGTTCATCTGGGATGTAGTAGACACACACACACACGTTGACACACACCCACACACCATTATACACACACATCGCAAAGAAAGGAGAGCAGATCCAATTGTTGAATTGATTTCGAGTGTTTTGGAATTTGTGTTGTCATGGCACCCATGCTATAGTTGAACTTGCTCAATAACTTGTACGCCCTGCCTCTCTCTCTTTCTCTCTCCATCTCCCTCTCTCTTTCTCTCTCCATCTCCCTCCCTCTCTCTCCATCTCCCTCTCTCTCTCTTTCTCTCTGCATCTCCCTCCCTATCTCTCTCTTTCTCTCTCCATCTCCCTCAATCTCTCTCTCTCCGTCTCCCTCCCTCTCTCTCTCTGTCTCACTCCCTCTCTCTCTCTTTCTCTCTCCATCTCACTCCCTCCCTCTCTCTCTTTCTCTCTCCATATCCCTCCTTCTCTCTCTTTTTCTTTCTCTCTCCATCTCCCTCCCTCTCTCTCACTTTCTCTCTCCACCTCCCTCCCTCTCTCGCTCTGTCCCTTCCCTCTCTCTCCCCCAGGGGAATCAGATTCTGAGCAGTCTGTCTCTGGATGAGTACAAGGCCACTCTGAAGATGATCGAGAGGGCTATTCTGGCAACGGACCTGGCTCTGTACATGAAGTAGGTTAAATGTCACACACAGCTGGGACGCTCACAGCGGGAGCCCATTCAAGTCAAATTTTATGCAGTTTTCATTATAACTTCAATTTAGGTTGACGGGCTGTGGAAAATGTCACGGTGGAAGTGGAAACCCATTGGCCTATTCATTAGAAGATCCTATGATGATGTTCTGAAACTGTGATTTACTATATCTCTCTCTCCCCCCCACCTCTATCACACATTTATCTTTTTTACACCCACCTCTCTCCTAATATCCCCTCCCTCTCCCTCCTTCTCACACTCCCCCCCCCCCCCCCCCTCCCTGTCTGAAGTGTGGGCGTATAACTAGACTGTAGGCGGTGGGGAGATGTGCAGTTAATTGGATATCTGTTTTATCTTTTCAGGAGGAGAGGAGAGTTCTTTGAGCTGACCAAGAACAGCCAGTTTGTCTGGGACGATGACTACCATAAAGACTTACTGAGGTTAGTGGACACCACATAGAGCATACCATCTTCACCATTCACCTGGGGACTGATTATTTGTGTCTGTCAAGGTCGGTGTCAATTCCATTTCAATTCAGTCAATTTCGAAAGGCAATTGAAATCCCCTATCAAACATTCCCAGTGAAAAAGTCCCCATAGAAAATAATATGCCGTTTTTTTTTATTTCACTTTCTAAATGGACTGGATTGAGGTGGAATTGACATGAACCCTGGTAGGGCTGGGAATTGCCAGGGACTTCACGATACGGCATTATCACAACACTTAGGTGCGGATAAAGATATGTAGGGCGATTTGATGTTCCAAACATATTGCTCACTATGTCTGCTGCAGGGAGACAAAAGAGAACATGAGAAAGTGAGTTTTGATTATTCGTGGGATTAAAGAGATGAAAATATGCTGACTCACTTGAAAAAAAGATGAGAACAAGCTATAGGATGAAAATACCAGAGTTTTGGTGCAGGTACAGCCGACTAGCTCTAGCTAACCCTACCTAGCAAAATAAACATCATTATTTTGTACAATTCGATAGTTGGAGTCAAAGTATAAATATAATATTGTCCAAAAATTATATATGTGATGTGTAACTACACATTTTTACCAGCATCACTATATAATATACCTGAGGGTACAAAATATTAGGAACACCTTCCTACTAATGAGGGTGGTTTTTGTCATCAGAAAGGCCTTTTTGTGGGGAAAAACTCATTCTGATTGGCTGGGCCTGGCTCCCCAAGTGGGTGGTCCTATGTCCTCCAAGGCCCACCCGTGGCTACACCCCTTGCCCAGTCATGTGAAATCCATAGATTCAGGCCTAATGAGTTTATTTCAATTGACTGATTTCCTTATATGAACTGTAACTCAGCAACATTTTTGAAATTGTTTCATTTTGCATTTATATTCAATGTTTTTGTGTTGGTTTATTACCCCCTGAAGGTCAATGCTGATGACCGCATGTGATATTTCTGCCATTACCAAGCCTTGGCCAATACAGAAGAGGGTAAGACTGTCCAGTTAGATAACTTTCACTACACTCAAGACTCACTTTATCAACCAAACTGTCTTGTTACTGGTATCTCCTTTGAAATCCTTAGAAACGTGTCTTTCTCCTTTATGAGGACCTCTGCCTTTTCTTTTCTCCCATTAGATTATGTTCTCTTTCTGTCGTTCTCTTTCTCCTTCTACCCGTCTCACTTCAACTCCCCTGTGTAAGTCTGTTTCTCCTGTTCCTCATTAGGCTCCCTAGGTGCAATGGAGGGAGAGGTTCAGACAGGCCTCTAGCCGTGTGTGTTTGTGTGTGTGTGTGTGTGTGTGTGTGATCAAAGAGCTAGATGCTCATTAGAGGACAGACACAAACTGCTGTAGCCCTGTCCTCTCCTCTCCTCACATAATGCCTACAGAACTGATATGCGCTCACGCACACACACGCACACGCACACACAAATGCAATTCAGTACAGTCTTAACAGAAAATCTGTGCACACACACCAGCACACACAGTCTCTTTCAAATACAAACATTCCGTTGAGCTCAGTAGATATTATTAGAGTTGAAGCTATTTCAGCCAAGATGTGTACAAAAATGTATTCTCCTCCCCCTTCCTCTCCTCCCCCGCATTCTCTCCTTTCCTCAACTGAACCCCCCCCCCAACCCTCCCCTCCCCTCCCCCCCAACCCCAACACCCCGCGGCTCTCTAGTCTTGATTACACAGCTCCAATCAGTGTTTCCGCAGATGGCTGCCACACACACACTTCCTTGATTGGGGACCCGAGGCCCTAGTCAGATCTTATTGATCCCTTGTTAAGAGTAAGAGTCCATCAATGCAGTTGCTCTGTTCAGAAGCAGCAACCCTGCTGATTCTTTCTTTCTCTATATATTTTCTCGCTATTGCATCATTCCCGTGCTAGAAATGTCAAGAAACACTTTGTAGGGCGCTGAGCGAGTGCTATTGTGGGGTATCAGATCAAATTGGCAACAGAGAATTTCCTTTTGATCCACATAACAGGAGTACGATTGCCTATCCAGCCTCCGTTCCCTCTCAACCTGCCTCGTAATCACATTCATGTAAAACACCTCCGTTGAAATGCACAGATATCTGCGAAAAGCATGAATAAACTGAAAAGCCTGAGTAGGACAAACGATTGGCTGAAGCAATTGTTCAGATACAATCCTAGGGCTGCATCCTATCAAACCGGACTCTGCACGCGGTTGTCGAAAAGACTACGGGGATTACATTTGTCCTTTAAGCCGATTGAAACATCATTCCACTTTGAGGCACTTCTAAAAGCTGCCTGTCTCTCTCCATCTTCTCTTGCAGATAGCCGAGCTAGTGGCTACAGAGTTCTTTGAGCAAGGGGACAAGGAGAGACAAGAACTCAACATTGAGCCAATAGTAAGCATTTCTTCTATGCCTTACCACCTGCACTTATTATTCTGTATTGCACTACTACATGGCTCAGTTGGGCCAATGCCATCGGAGATCAGGGTTTGTGAAATAGATTTTACAAGGCTCTGATTGTAATATCCTGGCATGTGTACACGCTGACTTTGTGCAGAGCAAGGTTTTTACTAGTTGGCACGCTAAGTCAGATATCAATTTGAGAGCAAATTAGATTTGGACTTGAAAAAAAGTTATGTTTTCTGACGTTCGTTTTCTTTCCTAGGATCTGATGAATCGGGAAAAGCGGGATAAGATTCCGAGCATGCAGGTATCGTTCATCGATGCCATCTGTACACAGTTGTATGAGGTGAGGCACACAAATTATTGATCTTTGTTTATCATGTTTAAGAAAAATGTAATTGTCCATATACCATGTATGACATAAGGAAGGTGCGCTATCATTCTCCCTGTTCCCCTCTCTCGGTCTGTCTGTCTGTCGGTCCATCAGACCCTGGCTGGTATGTCTGAGTCCTGTTCGCCACTACTCGAGGGCTGCCAGAAGAACAGGCAGAATTGGAAGATTCTGGCCGAACAGGGCGACAAAGGTTTCTTCAACGGAGTGGTGTAGAAGTGGTCAACGTCCCTCCTCCATCCCCACATTCACTCCATCCCTACACCACCCCCACCGCCGAGCAGACGACATCAACACTAAGCTATATTTATAACCATAGTCATTTTTTTTTCTTGCACAAAGTCCTCTCCCTACATGAAGGAAGTCTCACTACGGTATATCCCTGAGTCTGAGGAAGTGAAGTAGACTGAACAGGAGAGGTTTGCGTGTGCACGGCTACTATCGGGCCTACTGAGCTCCAAGGAATCAATACGACACCGTAGTACTGTAGACAGACAGACCCGGGTTCAAGCAGTATTTGCAATCTCTCAAATAACTTGAGCTATTCCATTGGTGCCACTGCACCAGGAGAGCGCCATTAAAGACTACAAATACTATTTGAACCCAGGTCTTAGTACAGATACAACTTTACTTTCTACACACCGTACAGCACCACAGTAGGAAGCTTGTTTTGTAACACCAGGGTGCAGGCACACACCACAAAGGTTTTGAGAGAACGTACATTTTTGTTTTGTAACATTGTCACTCGTTATAACTATTGCATATTTATGTTTTATATATTTATTCGTTTTCTATACTGTATCGTCAGTTTCGTTTTGAGAACACACACACACACACGTCTTTATAAAACAGTGTGTGTTTTATTACCAAACGATCCAAATGTCTCTGCTTTGAAAAGTTCACTCGACCATCCATTCATGTGTGTATTTCTAGGGGTTGTATTATTTTAACTTTGCAAATTGTAAAGGAGCCAAAGACTAGACACTTGGTCTAGAAGATTCCACTGCCTTCCTGTGACATGATAGGTATGAGGTCCAATTTCACAAGAACCTACTTGTATGTAGACACTTGTTGGCCCTCATTATGGACCAGCCCAGCAGGTGGTCCTTTTTTAAAAACGTGTTGAATGTGAGGCTGGGGTGTCTCGTCGAAAGCAGAGCTTGACAGTCGGAAGCCCAAAATCAATTTGCAATATTGTCAGTCTACCTTGAGGTAATTTGTATTTATAGTGGAACATTTTAAAAATGGCATTATAGAATTGTTTTTATTTTTACATTTCTTCCAATACAGGGAATGACAGGACTGAATAACTACAAACTCTCTTTCAATCAGAAAATGACTCATCTTTCTCTAAACTTTCTGCCTCCAACATTTACACAATATACTATAGTACTTTTCAGGTAGAGAAATGTGAACTGCATCACTGTCATTCACAGGAGAAACTCATCCAAATGTTACTTAACCATGTCCTAACTTGCAGCACTTATCCGTGTAGACGTGCGTGGTCACTCCGAGGACCACAGTTGTTATTGTGGTTGTATTTTGTACTTGAAGAAGTTTCCAGAAATAACATTGTTCCTGAATTTGTGCTTAAAAAAAATAATGTTTTTTTTTAAAAGGATAGTTGCTTTTCTTTTTTCAATTCCACACAGCTTTGGTCTCCGATTGGTATTTCTAGAAAAATATGTGTTACTTCACCAATGATAGACCTGTGTGTTGCATGTGAAGTTACAGAATTCTATAAAAAGGTGGCTATGTGCAGTCACAGGACAGCAGCCCTGTGGGTTATTAGTGGAGGCTGAGGTAATACGACGTGTATCGCGGTTCCGTGTGAAGACAAAGGGGTTTCCCCGTCCTGCTCGTCGACTCTGAAGAACACTGAGACAAGTTCAATGGTACTTCCCATTAAAAGGATACTGCTTATTTTCTGTGTGCCATGTCATTTGTGCAAACAAACTTTGGATGACGTCATACTTGTCTAAACAACCATTTATTTTACTTTTACAGAGAGATGATAACTAACCAGAACTAAAAAAAATAAAAAAAAACGTGTTACTTTGCCACCTTCTGGGCAATTGCAGTAGTAACACACAGATCAGACTTGAGGACGATCAAATGGACACATTTCAGGAATGTTTCTTAAAAATACAACACAAACCACTAGCTACTAAAACAGAGAGGCTCAGAACTGGATAGAGGACAAGAAAAAAAATGAAGGCAAAGTGGATCAGTAACCACTTACAGGCAATATTTACATCAAAGCAGCGAGCCAGGAAGAACAAAGTATCCCAATAAAACAGAGAAAAAGACAGGACAGAATAATCAGTGTAAAAGGATTATTTATATACACACAGTGCCTTTGGAAAGTATTCAGACCCCTTGACTTTTTCCAAAATGTGTTTACGGTACAGCCTCATTCTATAATGGATTACATTTTTAAAATCCTCAATCTACACACAAATACCCCATAATGAAATATTTGCAAATGTATTACAAATAAAAAACTGAAATACCTTATTTACATAAGTATTCAGACCTTTTGCTATGAGACTCGATATTGAGCTCAGGTGCATTCTGTTTCCATTGATCATCCATGAGATGTTTCTACAACTTGTTTGGAGTCCACTTGTGGTAAATTCAATTGATTGGATATGATTTGGAAAGACACACACCTGTCTATATAAAGGTCCCACAGTTGACAGTGCATGTCAGAGCAAAAACCAAGCCATGAGGTCGAAGGAATTGTCCGTAGAGCTCTGAGACAGGCTTGTATTGAGGCACAGATCTGGGGAAGGGTACCAAAGAATGTCTGCAGCATTGAAGGTCCAAGAACACAGTGGCCGCCATCATTCTTCAATGGAAGTTTGGAACAAATAAGACTCTTCCTAAAGCTGGCCGCTCGGCAAAACTGAGCAATCGGGGGAGAAGGGCCTTGGTCCGGGAGGTGACCCAGATCACTCTGACAGAGCTCTAGAGGTTTTCTGTGGAGATTGGAAAACCATCTCTGCAATCAGGCCTTTATGGTCGAGTGGCCAGACGGAAGCCACTCCTCAGTAAAAGGCACGACAGCTCACTTGGAGTTTGCCAAAAGCCGCCTAAAGACTCCCTGACAATGAGAAACAAGATTCTCTGGTTTGATGAAACCAAGATTCAACTCTTTGCCCTGAATGCCAAGCGTCACATCTGGAGGAAACCTGGCACCATCCCTACGGTGAAGAATGGTGGTGGCAGCATCATGCTGTGGGGATGTTTTTCAGCGGCAGGGACTGCGAGGGAAAGATGAACGGGGCAAAGTATAGAGAGATGAAAAACTGTGTGTGGGGGGGGGGGGGGTTCGCCTTCCAACAAGACAACGACCTTAAGCACACAGCCAAGACAACGTAGTAGTGGCTTCTCTGAATGTCCTTGAGTGGCCCAGCCAGAGCCGTTCTTAAACCCAATCGAACATCTCTGGAGAGACCTGAAAATAGCTGTGCAGCAACGCATACCCAAGACGACTCGAGTCTAATCGCTGCCAAAGGTGCTTCAAACGTGATTATTTCAGTTTGTTATAAATTAGCAAAAATGAATTTTAAAAACTATTTTGCTTTGTCATTATGGGGTATTGTGTGTACATTGATGAGGGGGAAAAAAACATTGAATACATTTTAGAATACGGCTGTAACGTAACAAAACGTGGAAAAAGTTAAGGGACCAGAATACTTTCCGAAGGCACTGTACGTAAAGAAAGATAATGAGAGACATGAGTTGCGAAGGGAGAAGAAAACATTTCTGTTTTCATATGTATTGTGTGCGTTTGAGATTGCAGTCGGCGACTCATCTACAAATCACCTGGCATCCTAAATGACGACCGAGTATGATTTGTAGATCCGTTGTAGTCAATCTCCAACATACCTATAGTACGCAGCAGGGGAGAGGAGACCATAAGAGTTAACTATGTACAGTGGGGGTCGTAGGTTAGAGGTCAGGTTCTAGGCTGAGTCGGTCCTCTTGTAGGTCACCATGCTGTTGACCTTGTGGATGGAGGTGGTGAAGGAGCGCAGGCGAACCTCCTCCGACTGGTCAATGATCTGGGGGCCTGACTCCTCCCACTTGTCCGGCACTTCCAGGTCCTTGTCGGTGTAGACGAGGAGGTCGAAGGCACCTGGGGAGAAGGATCAAGTGTTATCAAGGAACATCAGACAGTGTGGTGAAATGTCATTAACACCACATGGAAGTGGCTGCAATAAATATGCAAGGAGAAATTATAGTCTACCAAGTTAACATTGGCTCTTTGCACGTCTCCCTCTGTCGATATTTACTAATTTTACCTTTATTTAACTAGGCAAGTCAGTTAAGAACAAATTCTTATTTTACAATGACGGCCTAGGAACAGTGGGTTAACTACCTTGTTCAGGGGCAGAACGACAGATTTTTACCTTGTCAGCTCTGGGATTTGATCTTGCAACCTCACGGTTACTAGTCCAACACCCTAACCACCAGGCTACCTGCCGCCCCATATGCCTTGCCGTGTCAATATTCCCGATCGATTGATTTTTCCACTTGTATGTGCCTCCAGTAGTTAAATACCTTAAACATTATAAGAACAGTGCAAATTAAGTTAACTACTTGACCAACTACTTAACAAATTAACTACTTGACCAGGCATTAGAGGAACAAACATTGCTTCATCTAAATAATACTAATTGGTGGATATTCATGACACTTCAGTCATTTCTGTTGAGGGAGATTAATCTTGCAAAACATCCTAATACCGAAAAACTTCACTGAGCGACAGACATTGTGACTGAAAGAGAAAATGGAACCCCCCCCCATGCATAGCTAAAGTGATGTATATGGGTCTTTCTATAACCTAGGGTACCAGTGAGGATTTCCTACGCTGGACAACTAGTTACAGCTGATGATAAATCATTGATAACAATCTGCCAATTTTTTTTCTTGTCATTACATTAATATATAGAGGAGGGGGATCATAGCTTTATTCAATAAAACGCACAAGTTTATTTAAAACCTGTTTAACCCTTTATCATGGTTGGTGTCTTGACATATTTGTCCAAAATCGTGACACAAAACATGACTTTTCTGTCCTTGCATTTATGTAGTAAGTTATCATATTTTAAGCATTAAGCAGTTAAATTAGACATTGCATTTGAACCTAGCTATCAGACAGTTGTTTGTATAGAGATCTCAGAAAGGCAGTATAACCACATAACATTTCGTATCTCCTTATGTTACAGGGTGAAAACAGTTTTCACAGGCAAACAAATGCACAATAATAAATGTGATTGCAAAAATGAATGCTTCTAACCGACAGTCATCGTACCTTGATACTTAAAACGATGCGGTCATTAACGTGGTTCTTCTATAATTACGCAATAATACTTGTTGGATGCGCATTTGGTGTCCGGCTGATTAGTTTACACCGTGATATTTTCACATCTGACAGTCAAGTGTCAAACAGCTGTAGTGATAGCACATGTGAAAAAAGGTGTTCGCGAGGAACGTCCAGAGTATTTGTCGTCTCATTAGTTATGCCGGCGAAGACAGTGGTGCCTGGATCCACGTCGGATCTAATAGCCTTTGCAAATTGATGTTGATCGTCGGTTGTAGTTATTGTCCGCTTGACTCACAGCGGGGTCCCGTTAAGATTTAACAGAGAAAGTGTCAAGGTAATGTGTTCACGTTTGCATATGTTTTTGTGCCTCGGATTGGACACATGTCCACTGTGCGCAATTGTGGAGGATAGAGTATTGCACCACACCCAAAGCTATTCCTATGAGTTATTCTGGATATAATGACAAATGACATAGCGTAGCAGCAATGAAATAACATTACAAACACATTTTGTTTTCCATGTTACACTTGCAATGTTAAACAATTACAAGGGGCTTGACGTAGCCTAATTGAACTTGGCGCTCAGAAATTCAAGTATCTCTTAGGCCTACCTTGAAAATCAGACATTTCCTTAATTTAGAGCTTAAAAAGTCCTTGCAATTATTGCGGCTAATTGAAAAAAGTTATCCTGCTCCCTTATAATTACAATTAAGTGCTTGAAAAAAATCCCCGAAAGTCCTTGAATTTGATTTGCCAATGTCTGTATGAACCCTGCTTAATTAACTTCTTATGGCTTGGGGGCAGTATTTCGACGTCTGGATGAGACGCGTGCCCCAAGTAAACTGCCTGTTAATCAGGCTCAGGATATACTCAGGATATGAGTATAACATAACTGATATGGCAGGCAAAAACCTGAGGAAAATCCATCCAGGAAGTGGGATTTTTTTGACGTGGGTAGTTTTCAATTGAATGCCTTTAGAGTATCTAATGGGTTAGGACCCAGATTGCAGTTCCTATGGCTTCCACTAGATGTCAGTATTTGGACATGGTTTCAGGCCTGTTTTCTGAAAAAATTAAGAAGAATGAGACCTTTTTGTCAGTAGACTGTAGAAACATGCAGTTCTGATTTCGTGCGTGACCGAGTGCGCGCCCTTCGTTGTTTTTCCTTTCTATTGAATACGCTATTGTCCGGTTGAAATATTATCGATTATTTAGACAATTGACAACCTGAGGATTAATTATAAACATCGTTTGACAAACTTTACCGGTACTGTTAGGATGTATCGTCTGCATGTTTTGACCGCCTTTGAGCCAGTGGATTACTGAACACAGTTTTTGGGATATAAAGAGGGACTTTATCGAACAAAACGAACATTTATTGTGTAGCTGGAACTCGTGACTGCAACCATATGAAGATCTTGAAAAGGTAAGTGATTCATTTTATCGCTATTTCTGACTTTTGTAATTTCTTTACTTGGTTGTAAAATGTTTGTATACTTTTGTAAGCGGGGCGCTGTCCTCAGATAATCGCATGGTATGCTTTCGCCGTAAAGCCCTTTTGAAATCTGACAAAGCGGCTCAATTAACAAGAAGTTCATCTTTAAGCCGATGTATAACCCTTGTATTTTTTATGAATGTTTATTATGACCATTTCTGTATTTTGAATTTGGCGCTATGTAATTTCACTAGCGGAACGCCTGCGCCAGAAAGGTTATAGGATGTATAGTCCTAGGCCTGTTGTTGTATAGGTGGAGTTATGGGTCAATTCACTTTTATTCCTCTAAGTACACATGCAGAACTGCATGAAAATCCTTTCATTTTGTGTTTAACAATATTTTTTTATCCCAATGGTACACATTGGCCTCATTATTTCTAGAAGGACCCACATAGGATATTTGTTTTCATCAGGATATTTTTTGGCACACAACGTGTCCGGCAATAATTTTGTTCGTCGGCCTTCTTGCATTTTTAAAAATTGTATTATTGGCCAAAAGCAGCCAATTAACGGCTAACGGAAACACTGGTTCACACACAAACAGTACTCACAGGAAGTCTCCAGCAGGGGTAGGAAGGTGACAGTGGCGGTGATCTGTCTGATGACTGAGCGAATCTCATCCTGGATGGACTTGATGGATTTCTCCCTGGGAGCACTGAGAGAAGAGACACACAAAGTCAACCACACATTTACTCTAAATGTCAAACCATACTGCACTATTGCACCAAGTGGTCAGGCATGACTTAACCTTGTCCTAACTGCAGCGGCATGATAGGAAAAGTCAACATTGGCAAGCGGTGAAATAGCAAATGCAACAAAATTGCCAAAGGGCATAAACTGATTATCTCTTCATAAAAAGTACCCACATTCTCAAAGTATGACACTGTTCCTGGTGGGAAGTACTAGAAGGCTACAAATAGTCCAGTGTGTTCTGAGTAGTGTAGTGTGTGTGTGTGTGTGGTGGTCAGGTCCACTGCTGGAGTATCCTCCATTACCTGATCTCCTTGGCACTCTTGTCACACTCAATGTCAAACTGCCACCTCTCCAGCACCTCGTTGGTCTCCAGACATGTGATCACCAGCACCAGCTTCTGCACTGTGCAGTCAAACAGCCACTCTGCAATACGGAGACACAAGTTACACACCAGGCTACAGTAAAAAAATTTTTTTTTAAAAAGCAGATATACTACGAGGAAATGAAAACGATGATCAAGATGGTGAAAACCAATACACATTTTCCCACGGTTGAAGTGCTCAGAAAGTGCCTTTTTGGACCTAAAACGCCAAAACGTTGAGGAAATAAAGGGGCTCAAAGTTGACCCATTTTGCACACCCCACCATGGGGTGATACCATGAGACATCCAAGTCTTCTTCACTGGAAAATATTAACGGGTGTTAGTGTGTACCGGTGCTCGTCCAGTCGGCGAAAGCCAACATCACCCACGACAGAGAACGGTTGATTGTCAAGGGCAATGAATTCCATTATCTTGGCTTTAATGGATTTCGCCTTTGAGTTCTCTCTCTGAAATGTTCTTACTCTTTCAAATGACTGCTCGACTTGTTGACTGCTCGATCCACACAGCAGACATTGTGGGCTAGGTTAGGGACACTGTGTCGCAAGTGTAGCGCAAAACTTTACGTGGCGTCATTAGGTCATATAGGTATGCACGGCAGCTTTGACATCAGTTAACATCGGCGTTAAACTAGACATAAGGGCCGATACCGATGTTGCCATTTTTAGCTAATATCGTCCGATTCCGATTGGCTCACCAATATATTGTGCATCCCTAGAAGTTAACCTTTCTAACGATACTTCTTTTATGTCTCAACTCCTCAAATTTCACACAGAGCAGACACCACTAAACCAAGAGAATCAATAAACATTGATTATTGAAAATGTATGCTCTGTTGGTCGGGCGCGGCATTGCGGTACCACTAGCAGCATTTTAGCCAAAGTCTGTTATACTAGCTGTCTCGTCCGTCTTTTTTTTTTTAAATGCACAATAAGCATAGAACACAATTAGACTGAACAAAAACATAAAACGCAACATGTAAAGTGTTGGTCCAATGTTTCATGAGCTGAAATAAAAGATCCCAGAAATGTTCCATTTCACAAAGCACATTTCTCACATTTTGTGCACAAATGAGTTTACATCCCTGTAAGTGGGCTTTTTTATTTTGCCAAGAATATCCATCCACCTGACTGGTGTGGCATATCAAAAAGCTGATTAAACACAGGTGCTCCCTGTATTGGGGACAATAAAATACCACTAAAATATGCAGTTTTGTCACAACACAATGCCACAGATGTCTCAAGTTGAGGGAAAGTGCAATTGGTATGCTGACTGCAGGAATGTCCACCAGAGCTGTTGCCTGACCTGAGATTAAATTCACACACTTATCAAGATAACATCCATGGTCATCCCTACTGCCTCTGATCTGGCAGACTAACTAAACACACATGCTTTGTTTCCAAATGATGTCGGAGTGTGCCCCTGGCTAGAGGTGTGCGGCAGGACAGATTTATTTTTCCCGCAATTGCTGCTTTCTGTCCGACTCCCACCCACTACCGCAAGAACTGATTCCAAACCCAACCGCAGTCCCGCAATATTAATGTAGGCGTATGCGACGATGCAGCTCACTTGCCAGCCATGGTTAGCACCCTAATTCAATGTGCAAATATAACCTACAAAAAGTAGTTAAATAACTAGTGATTCTCACGTGACCCATTAGATTTGGCTATATCAGCGCATACGCTAGGCGTAGTTTGAAGACAGCCGAGTAGGAGAGACTTGCACTTTCTCTTGAGCTAGCTACGTTTTATAGCCTACCTTTTAGGAGTGAGACGATTTTCAGACGGAGACAAATATGGGTGATCAATATTTATTTATAGGCAATGTAGTACACTATAGCCTAACCTTGGAACCATAAATGTCCCGTGCTTCGGCGCCCATGCATGCATAGGCAGTCTACCACACATATTCTAGGCGCACTTGATCTTGCACGCCCAATTAAAGCCTTGTTCACACTGCAGGCCTTAATGCTCAAATCAGTTGTTTTCCAAATCCTTTTTGGACTACTGGACCACGTGACCAAATCGGATGTGTGTGTTTTCAGGCAGCTGTCATGTCTACACTTGTTGTCATAGTAACAATGGGTGTACGAGCAGTGGTGTAGGCTGATTGATGGTGCTCATGCTTCCTGCAGTTATGTAGCAAGCTAAGGTGAAAACTTTGCCCGCCATTGACGTGTCCCAGTTGCTTTGAATGTTGAAAATCATAGTGTAATAACATGTTTAAAGCCGCAAAGGGATAAGATGACCCAACTTTAAAAACACATCATTTTTGGCTAGCCACAGCAGACAACTAGCTAGCTGTCTAGCAATGTCAATAGTGTAGCTAACACGCAACTGGGGTGGCAGGTAGCCTAGTGGTTAGAGCGTTGGACTAGTAACCGAAAGGTTGCAACCTCAAATCCATGAGTTGACAATTTAAAAATCTGTCGTTCTGCCCCTGAACAATGTATCTAACCTGGTCAGAAATAGTTATTTAACCGACTTGCCTAGTTAAATAAAAACTTACGTGCAAATCAACCAGATTTGACCATTCAGACAATTCAAATGTCCAGGATTCAGCTTTATATAAAGCCACATTTATTCAGACTGCAGACTGTAAAGATTCAAGTCGGATATCCAAATAAATAGGATTTGATTCACTTGACTGATAATGTGCAGCGGTGGAAAACCTACCCAAATGTGATAAAGGAAACATACGTAACAGAAAATGACTCAAGTGAAAGTCACCCAGTAAAATACTACTTGAGTAAAAGTATTTGGTTTTTAAATATACTGAAGTATCAAAAGTACATGTAATTGCTAAACTAACGAAATTAAATAAACAATTCCTTATATTAAGCAAACCAGACGACACCATTGTTTTTTAACATTTTAAACTTGATGGTTAGCCAGGGACACACTCAGTCATAATTTACAAACGAAAGCATTTTCATTTGAATCCGCCAGATCAGGTAGTAGGGATGGCCAGGGATATTATCTTGATAAGTGCGTGAATTGGACCATTTTCCTGTCCTGCTAAACTTTCAAAATGTAAACAGTACTTTTGGGTATCAGGGAAACTGTATGGAGTAAAAAGTACATCATTTTCTTTAGGAATGTAAGCGAAGTAAAAGTTGCCAAAAATATAAAAAGTACAGATACCCCCCCAAAAAATACTTAAGTAACGTTAGCAGTTTAAAGTATGTTTTACTTAAGAACTTTACATCACTGCCAATGTGAACAAAGAGGTAGGAGACTTGAAGCAGTGCATTCTGAGTGTGTGAATGATGCAACAATGATGTGCTTTTAATACAACAGGTAACCTTAGGCGAACTCATACAAAGCAGAAAGACTACAGTTTCCAAATAACCCGCGGGACAACAATTATTTTCTTCACAAAATTGTCTCATCTGATCGCCCACTCCCAGCATAAAAAAAAATACCGAACGCGACGCAATGATCTCTGTCGAGAACTGCAGGTTCCGCAGCCCTCTAACATTACCCCTGGCCTCCATAAATGAAAACAAGAAAAAGGTCCCGTTAAAATACGGAAGTTTAAATGACTCAACATTTACTCCAGCAGTATTTTCCTGGGTGACTTTCACTTGAGTCATTTTCGATTAGGGCATCGCCACTTTTACTTCAGAATGACAATTGGATAATATTTTCGGAGTTAAGATCACAGAGATTAAAATCATTTAAAAAAAATGTGCTTAATTCAACTAAATGGCGTTTATTTCATTCTTTACCTTTGAGTTGAGATACCACGTTGGTCAGGTAGCTCTTCAGCTTGGTGTCAGTAGTGAGTTGAAGGCTCATGTCATACTGGGTGACTCGGGAGAACGTCTCCGGAGGGTAGATCCCTCGCTGGTACAGGATGCTGTTGATACCGAATGCTGCAGGGAGGGAAAACAACGTAACTAGCTAAACGTTACAACCAAGCACACAGGTTAGCTAACTAGCTAAAGTAGCTAGTTAACTTATTAACAAAATACAGAATGTTAATAACTAAGATTGAAGCAAAATACATTGACAACGTATGGCCGTGCACAAATGCGGATGTGGTAACTGAAAACAATGTTAGCTAGCTTCCACAAAGAAAATCCTCGCCATGTTATTCATGCTTGCATGCCTTACTTCTTTTTTTTTGATCAGTCACAAAAACTGTCCAAATAAAACCAAGTCGGTAAAATACTTACAGAAAAACTCGGCCACAAGCTCAGCGCTTCCTTTCAGGGTAATACCTTTCAGTGTGCTCGTCATTATTTAACTATTTAGTTATATCCTTTAATTGTATTGTATTTTCTTGCCAAGTCTTTCTACCCGCTGCCCAGTTTGAAATTTGTTAGCGTTGGACTTCCTGCGCATGCGTTTTACCAACGTGTCGCATAGTTGATGACGTTTCAACAATGTTGTTGTTTTTTACTCTAGAGGGCGATGTTCACTAGATTTCGAGATTTACAAACTTCTGCAGGTAATTTCTCATCCATGCTGTTATATAAGAAGCCTCCAGACATAGCATATTATGTTATGACAATTACATGCGTTTCCAATCAGCAGTTACAACAATAACAAAGTGACTCCCCACCACTGGTTCGGTAAAAATCTGAGGTGAAATGTAATCCCTCAAATGTAATCACTCAAATGTAATCACTCAAATGTAATCACTCAAATGTAATCACTCAAATTCACAGACGGTGCATGGATGCAAGGACTGATCATCCATGATATCAAAATCATAGTTTTAACCATGTTTTTGAGGCTATGCATTGTTTATGAAACAAGCCTATATTTTGAGTTCTGATAAGGACAGTTAAACTAAGCTCAATTAATCATTTATACGTTATATTCTTCAAGAATCAATGGGTGCGTATAATTTCATTCATAAATCCAATAATGGATGTAGCAACCGCTGATTGCCCCTTTAACCATTCCATTTTTTTCTCAACACGTTCTGACTCTAGTCTGTTACAACACTATTATCCTTCACTGTCTAATTCACAGGCCACTACAAAATCATTATGACTCGCAGGGTTTGAGGTTTTTACGATCTTCTTCATCATAATTCTTTTTTTAGAGATAGCAATAGTGCTGCTGGGAAAATATATTTGTAAGTATGAAAGGATCCCATTGCCCTTTGCCCTCTCGCCAGCCTTTGACCACCACTTTTGTCGTTCTTTTCTTCCATTTCAGATGAGCTGCAACACACCATCAAGTCAAAAACCATATGTGCAACAATCTCACGTTTTTTTCCAGCGATAACTATATCATCTGCCAGATGTCACAACACTGTTGAGGAATAATGCCACAACTGAAAATGTGATGTTGTCTATGGAAAAAGCACGTTCTCTTTCCTGGTACTGTAGAAAACTGTACAGGCTATAAGCCTAAACAGTGAAATCATATTTTGCACAGTACTCACACGTTGGCCATTGAAACATGCATTATCCCTACCACAGGCATGAGGGTTCTCATTCATCATCCTATCAATAAGTTATGAAAGTTCGGTGAACATCCAGACAAGGGTAAAGAACACAAAAGCCCATCAACTAAATGCAGGATTTAAGAGGTGTAGAATACACCATAGCAGGGTTGTGTTTGTGTGTAAAATATAGCCTTTCCCCAGTCCTGGTGCTCCCCGGTGCCCCAGAAAAGGTTACCTACCCTTCGATCAAGTACAGTACAGGAGAAGGAGAGGACCTTGTAAAAACCTCAAGTGTACCAGATGTCTCTCATAGCGTTGAAGAGGCTGCAGACTAGGTTAGGCCTCACACGGGTTAGCTGTGACAAAGATTCATTTTCCAATATGTGGAGGTGTGATGAATTGAGCCAGGAGTTTTTCCTGACCATGTGACTGAATATGTGGTCTGGAGTATTTCCTGTTCAGGTCATGTGATCAAAAAAAAAACCTGGTCCTATAGCCTGGCCTGTACATACGCTGAGTATTGCAAACATTCGGAACACCTTCCTAATATTGAGTTGCAAATCCCCTTTTGCCCTCAGAACAGCCACAATTCGTTGGGGCATGGACTCTACAAGGTGTCGAAAGCGTTCCACAGTTGTGTCAAGTTGGCTGGATGTCCTTTGGGTGCTGGACCATTCTTGATACACACAGGAAACTGTTGAGTGTGAAAAACCCAGCAGTGCTGCAGTTCTTGACACAAATCGATGCGCCTGGCATCTACTACCATACCCTGTTCAAACGCATTTACATGTTTTATCTTGCCCATTCAACCTCTGAATGGCACACACACAGTCCATGTCTCAATTGTTTCAAGACTTACATATCCTTCTTTAACCTGTCTCCTCCCTTTCATCTACACTGATTGAAGTGGATTTAACAAGGGATCATAGCTTTCACCTGGATTCACCTGGTCAGTTTATGTTGAAAGAGTGGAAAGAGCAGGTTGAACTTAATGTTTTGTATACTCACTGTATATATATATATATTTTTTTGAATAGGCCTACGAATGCAACAAAGTCCTTCATTCTCACATTTCTGTTTGCATTTGAGCAAAGCCTCTGCTTTAAATGAGCAAAAAAATGTGATAACATTCCAATGACGATAAAAATAAAGGTTGGTGGTCCTCCCTCTGGCCTTGAACAACAGTATTGGCCAAGTGGTGCTTGAGTTTGGTCCAATCCCAGCCCACTGAATAGCCAACCAACTGGCTGATTGTGCAATCAAACTGTTCAATCATTTGTATCCAAGGACCTCAGCACCAGTGTTACGTTTCACAAAAGAGACTGTGGTTGCTGGCATGAAGTCCTCTCACGAGTAAAAGTTATACTATTTCACAAAAAGGCGAAAAGAGTTGTCTTTCTCTTCTCTCTTTTGGGTGTCAGAAACTCTTTTGAATGGCTTACTTGTTTTGAGTCCAGTTCCCAGTACCACTAGGCCTAAACTACTACTATTTTAGCATTGTATAAATAGCAACTCACACTCCTGCTCTCAAACACCGCAACAAAACATTATAACAGCACAATTGAAGCATAATAACTCCCCTTTTACATGCAAATGTGGATAATGACAGATTCGCAAAACAAGTACTATTTATTTAATACCATATCAAGTTTGGCCCCAGCTTGTTTTGTGAATCGAAACGTTAAATTCCCACCAGGACATGGCATGCGAGGTGTTAGGTTTGTGTGCTGATGTTATGCTGTCAACATACAGTATGATGAAGTGTTTGTGGCAAATTCATTCTCCCAGGTCTTAGCAGATAGCGAGGGAGAGAGAGGACAGATTCTATCCCTTTAGTGACAGATGTGTACACTTACCCTCCTGGCACTTTGCCTGTGTTCCCTAGTGTTCCATAAGCAACAGCTGGAGATTAACACACACACACACACACACACACACACACACACACACACACACACACACACACACACACACACACACCACAGGATGTTTATGCTAGGCCTATAGCCCTGGCAGATATGTGTATGTGTGTCAGCTAACATTTCTCTGATTAATGATGGTCACTAGATACGATTCAGTGTCGGATTGTTAATGTCCTATAAGGTCTCTCTTTTCAAACAAGCTTTGTTAAACACAGGATAGTGATGGCATACAGAAAGTATGTGTTTACTGTTTAATGGTAACCCCAGCTAACAATTATAGGGTGAGAGAATGTTTTTGTAATGTTACCGGTAATGTTCCCCTAATGTTTGAGTGTCCAGTTTTCCATTCGGGGAACATGCTATCTATGCTAGCAAAACAATTCCGATAACTTTTTCTTTTAGCATGTTTTGGTGTTAAAGTTAGAACATTCCCTTCATGTCAAGCAGAACTTATCTGGAACGCGGTTACAATATTCTTAGAATATACAACATTAACGTCTCCAGACACTTTTTATGGGCCATTGCAAGAACAACCCGATGTCCATCTTTCTGTGGGCCAGGAGAATATTCCATCAACGTCACATCAAACGTACACAGAGCACGGATGCCATGTTCCCCAGAATACAAGATCTGAATGTTCTAAACACTTTTCACGAGAACGTTGCAAGAATACTCATGTGTCCAGTTTCCTGAGGGTCAGGAGAATATTCCATCAACGTCCCACCAAACGTACATTGAACAAACACACACTGTAACTATCCGATCGCGCTCCCTTTCTCATCCAATTTCTCCTCACTGTCCACTCGTGCTCCGTCCCCACACTCTCCTCCCCAGTGAAACCACTTGCAGTCGATGGTTCCAGACCTTCTCCTTCTCCAGCCCACGTTACGTCTCGACCTTGCCTTTCCTGTCACGGTGCACAGCGGCACAGCTGTGTTTTCGCACAGGACCAGTCAGAGAGCAGCCGGCTCACTGTCTATACGAGACGCTGTGACTCTGCTGTGGAGAGGCCTGCTGAGTTCATAGAGCCAATCTAGCATGTTTGTTTTTTCAGTCTTCATTTCTGGGGTCTGCTAGAATGAACTGCGGGAGGATGATCCAGTAACTTTCCATTTGCTGTCTGTCTGTGCTTGCCTGCCTGCCGGCAGCTCTCTCGCTCTCTTCTCCTAATCTACCTATCCATCTCAGTCAGCCTTATCATCAGAAGGCTTTCCTCCAGCCAGGGCCCATTTCCCAGGATGCAACAATGTTGTTGTTGTTTTTTTTACACCCGTATAGTCGGTTAGCCAGATGATTACGCTGAGCCCATAAATCAGTCGACGGTCACTGTAAACGTTGAATACTCATGACAAACACACGCTCTGTTGTGCTTGTGGGGTTACGAGGAGGAGTGTGTGTGTGTGTGTGCACGTGTGTGTGTGCGCGCAAGCATTTGCGTATGCGTGTGTTTGCATGAGTGTGTGCATGCGTGCGGACGTGTGCGTGTTTGTTTCGCTCCCTGGCTTTGGCACATCTGCCCCGTTGCATACATCCAGCCCTTGCAGCCCTGACGCAACCAATAACACAACTCATCTGGTTTTGTTTATCCCTGCTGTGTGTGGATGCGTATTAGTAGATTCCCTCTTGTTTTGGAATTGCAAAATAGCCACTCTGCTGAAAACACGGACGGGTACTGGGAAAGTTTGTGTTGAACCACGGACCGCAATCCAACACCACACATAGGCCATATAGGTAGTGGAATGAAGCAAAACTGTTCAAGAAAGCATCGTATGAGATTGTGTTTATATTTATGGCCATTTGAATGTGTTTCATGTTTCATTATATGTCAAGCATCAGACCAGTACGTCAGACACACATCTGCAGATCCATCATGCCCAGGGGCCCATGCACAGGCACAGACAGACACACGCACACACGAACAGTCCTGTGTTATCTTTACCATTGTAGCGCACCTTTGCCGTGTATACTATCCAATCAGAGAGGCCATAAATTGAGGTAAAAAAAAAAAGTATTTTTAACAGGGTTTATGTGTGGTGAAAGAGGGTCAGTGTGCCTGGGTGAAAACAGTGCTCATTCATCTAGTGTGAGAGGTTGTGTGTGTGTGTGTTGAGGCTCACTGATTACATCCCGAGCTCAGCTAGCTTATTTAATACACCTCCACCTGGACCAGAATGCAGCGTGGCAGCTAAAAATAGACCCAGCGGCCACAGTGGGCTTCCTTTGTGTGAGGTGGGGATCTTGTTAAAAGCAGGGATGAGTTGCCTCATATGGCCCCCGCTCTGACCCTCTTCCGCCACGCGCCACTTCAGAGAAAGGAAAAGGAGACTGTTTATATACAGTGCCAGTCAAAAGTTTGGACACACCTCCTCATTCAATGATTTTCCTTAATTTGTACTATTTTCTACATTGTAGAAAGACATCAAAACTATGAAATAACATATATGGAATCATGTAGTAACCAAAAAAGTGTTAAACAAATGGAAATATATTTTATATTTGAGATTCTTCAAAGTACCCACTCTTTGCCTTGATGACAGCTTTGCACACTCTTGGCATTCTCTCAACCAGCTTCATGAGGTAATCACCTGAACCGCCACTTGAAATGAAGACCCAGAGTTACCTTTGCTGCAGAGGAAATGTTCATTAGAGTTACCAAGGGAGCGTGATATATTTTTTTATGGTTGGTCCAGCCCCTTTGTCATGTATTGTCATGTTGTGTCTTGTTTCTGTCCTTTCTCTTCACCCTGTCTCCCTCTGCTGGTCGTATTAGGTTACCTTTTCTTACCCTCCTTCCCCCAGCTGTTCCTTGTCTCCTCTAACTACCTTGTTCACCCCTTTTCCCACCTGTTCCCTTTTTCCCTCTGATTAGGTCTCTATATCTCTCTCTGTTCCTGCTTCTGTCCTTGTCGGATTCTCGTTTGTGTTTCCCATGCCTGAACCAGACTATCGTCGTGTTTGCTGCAACCTTGTCCTGTCCTGTCGGAATCTGCCAGTTCATCTAACCTTGTCCTGTCCTGTCGGAATCTGCCTGTCCATCTGAGCCTACATGTGTTTCCTCATTAAAGAAACGCTGTTTTGTTAATTCGCTTTTGGGTCCTCATAATCGATCCATAACAGACTACTCTATTGAGTTTCGCACTCTTGCTGCCTCCAGTGGCTGGAACGAGCCGGCTTTGCTCGCTCGTTTTCTGGAGGGTCTCCGCGCAGAGGTAAAGGATGAGATTCTCTCCCGGGAGGTTTCTTCCAGCGTGGATTCCTTGATTGAACTCGCTATTCGCATTGAGCGACGGGTTGATCTTCGTCACCGAGCTCGTGGAAAGGAGCTCGCGTTCTCCGTTGCCCCCCTCTCCGCATCACTACCATCTTCCTCTGCCGGCTCGGGTGCTGAGCCTATGCAGCTGGGAGGTATCCGCATCTCGACTAAAGAGAGGGAACGGAGAATCACCAACCGCCTCTGTCTCTATTGCGGTTCCGCTGGTCATTTTGTCACTTCATGTCCAGTAAAAGCCAGAGCTCATCAGTAAGCGGAGGGCTACTGGTGAGCGCTACTACTCCTGTCTCTCCTTCAAGATCCTGCACTACCTTGTCGGTCCATCTACGCTGGACCGGTTCGTCAGCTTCCTGCAGTGCCTTAATAGACTCTGGGGCGGAGGGCTGTTTTATGGACGAGACCTGGGCTCGGGAACATGACATTCCTCTCAGACAGTTAAGGGAGCCCACGGCCTTGTTCGCCTTGGATGGTAGTCCTCTCCCCAGGATTCAGCGTGAGACGCTACCTTTAACCCTCACTGTCTCTGGTAATCATAGCGAAACCATTTATTTTTTAATTTTTCGTTCACCTTTTACACCTGTTGTTTTGGGCCATCCCTGGCTAGTTTGTCATAATCCTTCTATTAATTGGTCTAGTAATTCTATCCTCTCCTGGAACGTCTCTTGTCATGTGAAATGTTTAATGTCTGCTATCCCTCCTGTTTCCTCTGTCTCTTCTTCACAGGAGGAGCCTGGTGATTTGACAGGGGTGCCGGAGGAATATCACGATCTGCGCACGGTGTTCAGTCGGTCCAGGGCCACCTCTCTTCCTCCACACCGGTCGTATGATTGTAGTATTGATCTCCTTCCGGGAACCACTCCCCCCCCGGGGTAGACTATACTCTCTGTCGGCTCCCGAACGTAAGGCTCTCGAAGATTATTTGTCTGTAGCTCTTGCCGCCGGTACCATAGTCCCCTCCTCCTCTCCCGCCGGAGCGGGGGTTTTTTTTGTTAAGAAGAAGGACGGGTCCCTGCGCCCCTGCATAGATTATCGAGGGCTGAATGACATAACAGTGAAGAATCGTTATCCGCTTCCTCTTATGTCTTCAGCCTTCGAGATCCTGCAGGGAGCCAGGTTTTTCACTAAGTTGGACCTTCGTAACGCTTACCATCTCGTGCGCATCAGGGAGGGGGACGAGTGGAAGACGGCGTTTAACACTCCGTTAGGGCACTTTGAATACCGGGTTCTTCCTTTCGGCCTCGCTAACGCTCCAGCTGTCTTTCAGGCATTAGTCAATGATGTCCTGAGAGACATGCTGAACATCTTTGTTTTCGTTTACCTTGACGATATCCTGATTTTTTCACCGTCACTCCAGATTCATGTTCAGCACGTTCGACGTGTCCTCCAGCGCCTTTTAGAGAATTGTCTTTTTGTGAAGGCTGAGAAGTGCACTTTTCATGCCTCCTCCGTCACATTTCTCGGTTCTGTTATTTCCGCTGAAGGCATTAAGATGGATCCCGCTAAGGTCCAGGCTGTCATTGATTGGCCCGTCCCTAAGTCACGCGTCGAGCTGCAGCGCTTTCTCGGCTTTGCGAACTTCTATCGTCGTTTCATCCGTAATTTCGGTCAGGTGGCAGCTCCTCTCACAGCCCTTACTTCTGTCAAGACGTGCTTTAAGTGGTCCGTTTCCGCCCAGGGAGCTTTTGATCTCCTCAAGAATCGTTTTACATCCGCTCCTATCCTTGTTACACCTGACGTCTCTAGACAGTTCGTGGTCGAGGTTGACGCGTCAGAGGTGGGCGTGGGAGCCATTCTTTCTCAGCGCTCCCTCTCTGACGACAAGGTCCACCCTTGCGCGTATTTTTCTCATCGCCTGTCGCCGTCGGAACGTAACTATGATGTGGGAAACCGCGAACTGCTCGCCATCCGCTTAGCCCTAGGCGAATGGCGACAGTGGTTGGAGGGGGCGACCGTTCCTTTTGTCGTTTGGACTGACCATAGGAACCTTGAGTACATCCGTTCTGCCAAACGACTTAATGCGCGTCAGGCGCGCTGGGCGCTGTTTTTCGCTCGTTTCGAGTTCGTGATTTCTTATCGTCCGGGCTCTAAGAACACCAAGCCTGATGCTTTATCTCGTCTCTTCAGTTCTTCAGTAGCCTCCACTGACCCCGAGGGGATTCTCCCTGAGGGGCGTGTTGTCGGGTTGACTGTCTGGGGAATTGAGAGGCAGGTAAAGCAAGCACTCACTCAAACTCCGTCGCCGCGCGCTTGTCCCAGGAACCTTCTTTTCATTCCCGTTCCTACTCGTCTGGCCGTTCTTCAGTGGGCTCACTCTGCCAAGTTAGCCGGCCACCCTGGCGTTCGGGGTACGCTTGCTTCCATTCGCCAGCGTTTTTGGTGGCCCACCCGGGAGCATGACACGCGTCGCTTCGTGGCTGCTTGTTCGGTCTGCGCGCAGACTAAGTCCGGTAACTCCCCTCCTGCCGGCTGTCTCAGGCCGCTTCCCATTCCCTCTCGACCGTGGTCTCACATCGCCTTAGATTTTGTCACCGGACTGCCTTCGTCAGCGGGGAAGACTGTTATTCTTACGGTTGTCGACAGGTTCTCTAAGGCGGCTCATTTTATTCCCCTTGCTAAGCTTCCTTCTGCTAAAGAGACGGCACAAATCATCATTGAGAATGTTTTCAGAATCCATGGCCTTCCGTCAGACGTCGTTTCGGACAGAGGTCCGCAATTCACGTCTCAATTTTGGAGGGAGTTTTGCCGTTTGATTGGGGCTTCCGTCAGTCTCTCTTCCGGCTTTCACCCCCAGTCTAACGGTCAAGCAGAACGGGCCAATCAGACTATTGGTCGCATCTTACGCAGTCTTTCTTTTCGCAACCCTGCGTCTTGGTCAGAACAGCTCCCCTGGGCAGAATACGCCCACAACTCGCTTCCTTCGTCTGCGACCGGGCTATCTCCTTTTCAGAGTAGCCTCGGGTACCAGCCTCCGCTGTTCTCTTCTCAGTTCGCCGAGTCCAGCGTCCCCTCCGCTCAGGCTTTTGTCCAACGTTGCGAGCGCACCTGGAAGAGGGTCAGGTCTGCACTTTGCCGTTATAGGGCGCAGACTGTGAGGGCTGCTAATAAGCGTAGAACTAAGAGTCCTAGATATTGTCGCGGTCAGAGAGTTTGGCTCTCCACTCAGAACCTTCCCCTTAAGACCGCTTCTCGCAAGTTGACCCCGCGGTTCATTGGTCCGTTCCGTATTTCCCAGATCATTAATCCTGTCGCAGTTCGACTTCTTCTTCCGCGATATCTTCGTCGCGTCCACCCGGTCTTCCATGTCTCCTGTGTCAAGCCCGTTCTTCGCGCCCCCGCTCGTCTTCCCCCCCCCCCCCCCCATCCTTGTCGAGGGCGCACCCATCTACAGGGTCCGTAGGATTTTGGACATGCGTCCTCGGGGCCGTGGTCATCAGTACCTAGTAGATTGGGAGGGGTACGGTCCTGAGGAGAGGAGTTGGGTTCCCTCTCGGGACGTGCTGGACCGTGCGCTGATCGATGATTTCCTCCGTTGCCGCCAGGTTTCCTCCTCGAGTGCGCCAGGAGGCGCTCGGTGAGTGGGGGGGTACTGTCATGTATTGTCATGTTGTGTCTTGTTTCTGTCCTTTCTCTTCACCCTGTCTCCCTCTGCTGGTCGTATTAGGTTACCTTTTCTTACCCTCCTTCCCCCAGCTGTTCCTTGTCTCCTCTAACTACCTCGTTCACCCCTTTTCCCACCTGTTCCCTTTTTCCCTCTGATTAGGTCTCTATATCTCTCTCTGTTCCTGCTTCTGTCCTTGTCGGATTCTCGTTTGTGTTTCCCATGCCTGAACCAGACTATCGTCGTGTTTGCTGCAACCTTGTCCTGTCCTGTCGGAATCTGCCAGTTCATCTAACCTTGTCCTGTCCTGTCGGAATCTGCCTGTCCATCTGAGCCTACATGTGTTTCCTCATTAAAGAAACGCTGTTTTGTTAATTCGCTTTTGGGTCCTCATTCACGTACCGTAACACCCTTCTTGGGGCTCTATTTTAACAACCCTAATGCAATTGTAAATCTTGTGGTAGGGCTATAGGTCTGGGGGTGTGTCATAAATATTTTAGCTATTTTCATCGCTGGAATGAGGAAGCGCAATAGCTTGTGGAAGTGCTAAAGGCCTGGGTTTTGATAAGTAAACAAATTATATATAAGGGCACAAGGCGAGACCCAGATGCAGACACAGATGGTTAGAGTCTTTGTTGTTTATTTAATCCAAAAGGAGTAAGCAAGAGAATGGTCGTGGACAGGTTAAAGGTCAAAACCAGATTCTGAGTCCAAGAAGGTAAAGAGTTACAGGTGTGCCTACCATAGGAGGCCCCTCAAAGACTTCCATTGACTATGCACCTACCCAGCATGCGACAGAGCTGCAGGAGTTTGTTCCCCTGTGTGCCGAGGGTGTCAGGTTCTTGTCCAGTTCTGGCATTTAGGTCGCCACAGACTAGTACATGTCCCTGGGCCTGAAAATTATTGATTTCCCTCTCCAGGATGGTGAAGCTGTCTTCATTAAAGTATGGGGATTCTACTGGGGGGATATAGGTAGCACAAAGGAGGACATTTTTCTCTGTTACACTCTCTCTCACCCTCCCCCTTTCTCTCTCTCTCGCTCTCTTTCACAGCCTCTCATTCTCCGTATCTCTCCAGTTCTCCCGTCAGTCTGCACGGTTTGAGCTAGCGCAGCAGCCCCCTATCTTCGTGTGACACGTCCTCTGTGTGCCTCTGAGGCTTCGGGTGAGAACGGGGAATGAGAGGAGCAATGGGAGTTGAAAATGGATCCCTCCCCAGATGGCAGGTAAACCCGTGGGAACCACACTCACCGATGCCCAGGCTGCATCCATCAAGCCAATAATTCCCAAATGGGAAACCTGGGAGAGAGGCGGACCATTCCAGTCCCGGGACCAGCACCCTGTTTCTCTCACTTGCAGAGACAGACACAAGGTTCACTCTAGGTTCACTGTATGGGAGCGGTTAGAGTGGTTAGAACTGTGTATGGAGGAAAAGCGAGAGGGAGAGAGTGAGGGAGAGAGTGAGGGAGAGAAAGGGTAGAAAGAGAGGGGGGAGAAAGAGAGGTAAAGATAGAAAAGGGGGAGGGAGAGGAAGTGAGACGTAGAGAGAGTCTTGTTTACAGGCTAGGTTAACTGAGCGACATCTGTCCAGTGGTATGACCTTTCACCTCTGTGGGCTGATAGGGGTCACAGACAGGAAGTGCTGTCTGGGTCAGTGGTGTTGAGTGAGGGGTGGAAACCGTTCTACCACAAACACATAGTCTATGTACCCGTTATGGTCTTTAAAAGATGCAGCCTGGGATCTTATGCACAACAAATTCGTAACATATTGTACAAATTAGATGAATAACATATCATACGAATTGCATTTGTTATTTTGTTATTTATTACGTAACCTATCATAAGAAATGGATGACGTAGTACACAATTGGATGACGTAGTACACAATTGGATGACGTAGTACACAATTGGATGACGTAGTACACAATTGGATGACGTAGTACACAATTGGATGACGTAGTACACAATTGGATGACGTAGTATACAAAAAATGGGGACCAGTTTTTGCTCGTGAGCACCACTTTAAAAACTAGCGTCTGAAATTATACAAAAGTTCTGGAGCACCATTAAAAGAGAGACGGAGAGAAGAGAGTGAGAATAAGAGACAGGGAGAGGAGGTGGGAGTGGGACAAACAGATGACTGATGAATCAAAAGTGACTGGGAGGGGAAACGAGAGAAACTGTAGGAGGAGAGGGCAAACAGCAAACTGAGTGAACAAACCCAAGTCTCCACACGATTCAAATCAAATAAGAGAACCGATGACAACCTCGACAGTACTGTGTGTATGTGTCACAGTGGAGCTGCGGTGTGCGGCGACGTCACACTGACCCGCACGCCACAGGAACGGTTCAAATTTACGACGTGGTAACACCATGTACACAAACCACAACTACCGCTCTTTTATTTTGGCAAGGTCGGGGCCTGGGGCTCCCGCTGGTTCTGCAGGATACTTTGTTGTATATATCACTCTCTGTGTGTATGCTGCCTACCCTGGCGACCGTCATGCAGGCAGCGACTCACATATTTACCCTGCTGACTCATCACTTTTCCCCTCTCTTTTCACATCCTCCGTCTTTTTCTCCTCAATCCTTTCTTTCTCTCTCTTCTCCTCTCCTTACCTTTTATCACTTGCTCTACCATCTTGTCCTTTCAATTCAGCTGTCTTACCTCTCTCCTCTAGCCCCTCTCCTCTAGCCCCTCTCCTCGAGTCCCTCTCCTCGAGTCCCTCTCCTCGAGTCCCTCTCCTCTAGCCCCTCTCCTCTAACCCCTCTAGCCCCTCTCCTCTAGCCCCTCTCCTCTAACCCATCTCCTCTAGCCCCTCTCCTCTAACCCCTCTCTTCTAGCCCCTCTCCTCTAGCCCCTCTCCTCTAACCCCTCCTCTATAGCCCCTCTCCTCTAACCCCTCTAGCCCCTCTTCTCTAGCCCCTCTCCTCCAGCCCCTCTTCTCTAGCCCCTCGCTTCTATCCCCTCTCCTCCAGCCCCTCTCCTCTAGCCCCTCTCCCCCAGCCCCTCTTCTCCAACCCCTCTCCTCTAGCCCCTCTCCTCCAGCCCCTCTTCTCTAACCCCTCTCCTCTAGCCCCTCTCCTCTAACCCATCTCCTCTAGCCTCTCTCCTCTAACCCCTCTTATCTAGCCCCTCTCCTCTAACCCCTCTAGCCCCTCTCCTCTAGCCCCTCTCCTCTAACCCCTCTAGCCCCTCTCCTCTAGCCCCTCTTCTCTAACCCCTCTTCTCTAACCCCTCTCCTCCAGCCCCTCTTCTCTAGCCCCTCTCCTCCAGCCCCTCTCCTATAACCACTCTCCTCTAGCCCCTCTCCTCTAGCCCCTCTTCTCCAGCCCCTCTTCTCCAACCCCTCTTCTCTAACCCCTCTCCGCTAGCCCCTCTCCTCTAACCCCTCTAGCTCCTCTCCTCTAGCCCCTCTTCTCCAACCCCTCTCCTCTAGCCCCTCTCCTCTAGCCCCTCTCCTCCAGCCCCTCTCCTCCAACCCCTCTTCTCTAGCTCCTCTCCTCTAACCCCTCTCCTCTAGCCCCTCTCCTCTAACCTCTAGCCCCTCTCCTCTAACTCCTCTCCTCTAGCCCCCTTTCCTCCACATTTGCTTTTCTTTCCTCCCACTTCTTGTTTCTTTTCCATCGTTTCCATCCTCTCTTCTCCCTCCTACTGCTGGAGTGGAATCAGGAGCTCAGGACCGACCTGGAGCTCCAGACATCTCTACTCAGCCAGGAACAGTTCTCTCTCTCTCTCACTCTCTCTTTCTCTACCCCTCTTTCTCGCTGCTCTCTTTCCTTCTTTCTCTCACCACCTCTTTCTCTCTGCCTCTCTTTCATGGGGGCCCATGCTTGTTTATTTGTTCTACTTTGTGTTTATTTTTTACACTAAGAGAGAGAAAAGGAGAGAGAAAGGAAAGAAAGAGAAAGAGAGGTCCTGAGATGCAGACATTTTTGAAGAGGAGAACAGAAGATCCAGACCAAAGGGAAACACTTGGCCAAGAGCCAGTAGTACACTGTACACTCCAGCCTTCAATAGTGACCCTGAAACTTTTTCCCTATAAATCAATGTATCTCTCTCTCTCCTCTGCCTTCTTGTGCAAGGTATGTGTAAAAAAAAGTAGGTGGCTTTATCATGTCTAAAGCTAGACATGTGACATGTGACAAGGTACAGTTTTTAGAGTCTTGCTTTGGAACTCAACGTGATGACTCTCCTGTGGGGACTGCTGGCGAAGGGTATCGCCCTAATTCATGGTACGCAGAGAGAAGACAGGTCTTGTTGATCCAGTCATTCGAGCCAACTGGATAACACATTAAGCACTTGCCATACTAACTGGAGCTGTGCGCGTGGCCAAAAGAAACCACGCTGAAATAACAACACAAGCCCTCTAATCCCATGGCCGCATTGGGAAGTGAGTTACCTGAGCCGAGCGCTAACTTATTTATTAACCAGTCAACTTGGTTTAGGATATTGGGTATTATTTCGACAGGTTGGTGATTTTATTGGAGTTTTGAGTTCCCGAGACAGCGTATGACATAATGAACCAATGGAGTCTGTGCGTGTTAGTGCGTGTAGCAATCCTACCTGTTTTTCCAACACAAGAGCCCCGTTCTCTGCCCAATGTCTGTCCGGATATGCTAAAGAGGTCAAAGGTCAAATTTGGCCAAACGGTCCTCCAATCAGACCACAGTGAGCTTCTCCCTGAAGCTACTGAATCATCTCGCTCTTCTCCCTTTCCTCTCCTCCTCATCTTTCACTCATTTGCCCTGTCTTTTTCCGTCCATATCGTCCTCACTGACTTGGTCGGATTCTTATCGCCTTCCTCCCTCACACCTTCTCTTGATGTGAGATTACAAACCAGACATTACATGGCTTAATAAACATCTTTGGCTTGTCGTTTGCTGGTGGAAACACCATACTCTTGTTTTTTTCTGGCTGTGCTTATTACTCCAGCAGCATTTGCGACGCAATCGCCTCAGCTGTGTTGTGCATTGGGGAGAGGAGAGGAGGCAAAGACAAAGACGAGATGAGGGAGATTAAACAACTGAACCTGTAAACCTTAGATCAGATAACACCGGCATGGGTGTCCACTTAGCAGGCATGCCTTTCCCTCAACACCTAGTACCTGAGGGGGCAGCCAGACGGTCTGGAGAGAAACAGGCTATATTTCTAAACATTGCAGTCCGTCCTTTTCTTCGCCGTGATCAGCACTCTCGTAAGGTGTCAAGCCACGTCGCTTTCTGCTGCCGTCTCTGTGTCCATCTTCCTTGCTGCTTACGCGCCGCACCCCGAAAAATCTTGTTTTAATAAAGCTGAATGAAATAGAGTGAGTCTATTGTGGAAATAACTACCTCACTGTTGGCTTTTTAAAAGTCATGGAACACTGATCTTTATTTCAGCAATCGAATTTGTATTGGAAAAAAAGGCTGACGACGCTCGATTTTGGCTGTCTTGACAAAGACTCCATTGCAAGTCGCACCTCCGGGTTCCCACCCCCCCACCCCTTTCTCTCCGTCAACCTCTTTGGTGACAGGTGAGACTTTTCGTGCGTTTGTTCTCGTCCACCACCGTAGCAACACGAGCACAGCCAAAACAGTGATTCTATCAGGGAAGGGAACTAGCATGCCTGGATTCACCAGAGCACGAGCAAACGAGGCCTTTACTTTCAGCCCCGCCGGTGCGTTGTCTCGTCTGTGCTGGGGCCATGTCTGACATGCTAACAAAGCAGCGCGGAGTTGGCTGGGACAGCAGCCCAACGATAGAGGCGATAAAGCAAGCATCATTTCCTCATTGCGTCTCATTAAAACACCCTCTACAGAGTTGGTCTACAACCTCTCACATTATAATATCACAGCTATATTGATGACGCCATGCAGAAATAATGACATTGTAAGAGCTCGGACAATCCATATCCCAAGTTTACCACCGTTTCCACTTGATCGTCTGCTCCTGACTAGAACCATACACTTCTCAAGTTCTCCCCCTTTTCAAATGGAGATGATTGGCGCATTTGGCGGACACAAAGCTCACCACAAAAAGGCTTGTTTTTGCCCTTTAAAACACAGGAGCAGGAGCTGGCTGATGATTTGTACCGAGAGGAAAGAAACTACATTTTCCCTGTTGTTTAAATCTGCGTTCATTGGGAGCCATGCAGCGCCTGTAGCTCCTTATAACCATAACGCCTCTGCGATTGGATTTGCCAGCCATTTGGAATGGATAGCCCGCGGGGTCACAGGGGTCGCCTGTCTACGCAGTCAAGAGATCAGCTGACTGACTCATTATATTTATCGGAGGGGTAGATAAGTTATTTCCAGATGGTCAGGTCGGCCGCTCGATCGGACCCCATCGCGTGTGATGAAGGTGCACTCTGTTGAGGTGGAAAGGGTTCGGAGGAATAAAGCTGCGTCACATGTCACAGACTAGCATTGACACTCTTTTAAACCTGTCCCAGAGACTGAGCTTAAGTCACTGAGATCTGGGCTGTGCTCGAAACCTTCATAGCAGTTTTTTGTTCACTCCTATTATCATGCCTGAGATCAGGGATGGCTTAACAATATAAAATAATCATCTACAGCACGATAGAAGAATCAGCTACAGCACAATAGAATAGTTATCTACAGCACAATAGAATAGTTATCTACAGCACAATAGAATAGTTATCTACAGCACAATAGAAGAATCAGCTACATCACAATAGAATAGTTATCTACAGCACAATAGAAGAATCAGCTACATCACAATAGAATAGTTATCTACATCACAATAGAATAGTTATCTACAGCACAATAGAAGAATCAGCTACAGCACAATAGAATAGTTATCTACAGCACAATAGAAGAATCAGCTACAGCACAATAGAATAATCAGCTACAGCACAATAGAATAGTTATCTACAGCACAATAGAATAGTTATCTACAGCACAATAGAATAGTTCTCAGCACCATAAAAGAGTTATCTACGGCACCATAGAATAGATATCTACAGCACAATAGAATAGTTATCTACGGCACCATAGAATAGATATCTACAGCACAATAGAATAGTTATCTACGGCACCATAGAATAGATATCTACAGCACAATAGAATAGTTATCTACAGCACAATAGAATAGTTATCTACGGCACCATAGAATAGTTATCTACAGCACAATAGAATAGTTATCTACAGCACAATAGAATAGTTATCTACGGCACCATAGAATAGATATCTACAGCACAATAGAATAGTTATCTACAGCACAATAGAATAGTTATCTACAGCACAATAGAATAGTTATCTACAGCACAATAGAATAGTTATCTACAGCACCATAGAATAGATATCTACAGCACAATAGAATAGTTATCTACAGCACAATAGAATAGTTATCTACAGCACAATAGAATAGTTATCTACGGCACCATAGAATAGATATCTACAGCACAATAGAATAGTTATCTACGGCACAATAGAATAGTTATCTACAGCACAATAGAATAGTTATCTACAGCACAATAGAATAGTTATCTACAGCACAATAGAATAGTTATCTACAGCACAATAGAATAGTTATCTACAGCACAATAGAATAGATATCTACAGCACAATAGAATAGTTATCTACAGCACAATAGAATAGTTCTCAGCACCATAAAAGAGTTATCTACGGCACCATAGAATAGATATCTACAGCACATACAGTATGGGAGCAGGCTACATAGATAGTTTTACATTCCCTTCAAATCGGTAGATCAGGGATATACACCGAGTGTATATTTAAATGACATAGACTGACCAGGTGAATCCAGGTGAAAGCTATGATTCCTTATTGATGTCACTTGTTAGATCCACATCAATCATTGTAGATGAAGACAGGTTAAAGGGGGATTTCTAAGCATTGAGACATGGATAGTGTATGTGTGCCATTCAGAGGATGAATGGGCCAGACACAATATTGATGTGCCTTTAAATGGGACATGGTAGTCGGTGCAAGGCACACCGGTTTGTGTCAAGAATGCTTCTAGGTTTTTCACGCTCAACAGTTTCCGGTGTGTATCAAGAAGAAGAAGTCCACCACCCAAAGAATATCCAGCCAACATGGGCCAGCATCCTTGTGGAATGCTTTCGACACCTTGTATCCCCATTAGGACCCCCAGTTGCCACATTGGTATTTCCCCCTAACCCACTCTGACATGTCTGACACAATTTACAGTGCTGTCGGGTGAGTGCCTTAGATCATGTGGATCCTGTTCAGTCATTGGCTGGCCTATCGGTGACTTCAATGTCAACACCTTGGAGACAACGTGGAGATTGGTCTCCTCTGTACTACTAACAAAAAGGGTAATTTCAGTGTCAAAACATTTTGAGTGTATGGAAATATTAACATACTGTACCTGTGCAATGTGGCCATAGGTGTTGCAGCCCTCTATAAGCAGGAAGTCATGTGTAAATGTCTATAATAGTGGGCACAGAGAGTGATCACAAAGTTGGCTGGTCGATTACAGAAACTTCCACAAATCAAAAGACTTTTCCTCTTCCCCTCCCTACGCCGTGTAAAATGAGTCACCTCAAAAATGAGGCAATTACGCAGGAAGACAGCTCAGTGGGAATGTGCTGAGAGGTTGGTTCCTGGAACAGAGACGTTGGGTTGGCAGTCCCCGGCGTCTGCTAGTGTCAGTTTGGGGTGGTCTACATGCTTGGGCATTTGCACTTTAAAGAGAGGATGATGTTGTTTTCAATGATCCACTCATCCACCCACTTTTGAGAGGTCAGAACTTTGAAGGAGGGCCTATGACCTCATGCTGAGTCACATTACTCATCGACCGACCGGACCCACCCACGATGGTGATGCAATGGCACAGGATGCAAGGAGTGTGTGTGTGTGTGTGTGTGTGTGTGTGTATACAGAAAAATCCCTTGGCTTTGGAAGATTGGAGATTTTTGCAAGTCCTCTTTCCAAGGAATTAGTTTCACAGCGATTTTAAGACTCCAGGGGTTTAACCTTGATGACAAGGGGATTTATCCCCCTCTCATCGACATTTAGTACACATGACGGCTCTGACGACTTCATTCTTGGCCCGTGGTCAAGTTCAGTAACACGCAACATTTAGTTTTTGGAACAAAATGAAATTGACTTTTGCCTGTGTGTCTGTCCAAGGTATAGGTCTTCAATGGGCCTAGGGTTTTCTCACCCAGACCCCATTTGACCTGTAGTCCATAGTGACAGAGGAAACAGTTTTGTCAGATATACAGAGAGCGTACACGGTCTCCTGTTCAGGTACATCTGAGAGCGGGTACAGTCACAGTTTGTGCTTCATTACATTCAAACTTGGATTGGTAGACATTCCGGAGTCATTCTCCTAGTTGGTGTCGGTCAACATTGTTTGCAGAGCAGAAAATGAATTCACGTCGCAGACACCTTCTCACTTGGTCATTATGTGGGTCCATGAATTAATGCTCACTGGATCATAGAAAGTCCCCGTCTGTTTGAGTGACCTTTATTTACACACAGGCACAAAAACACACTACACTACCACACCCCTCCTCCCCAGACACCTCTGGCCCAATTCACAAACTCGCTACTTTTTATATGAGACTCAGTGAGAATCATAATACTAAGCAGTGGTGTAAGTACTTTTTTTGGGGGGGGGGGGGGTAATCTGTTTAGGTCCAAAAGGCTTCTTAACAGCTTCTACCCCCAAGCCATAAGACTCTTAAATGGGTACCCGGACAATTTGCATTGTCCCTACCCCACCCACGTTTTTACACTGCTGCTACTCTGTTTGTTATCCATGCATAGTCACTTTACTTGTACATATTACCCACAAGACACTAGGATGTACCCAAACAAAAGAGCGAGGGTAAACCTTGTAGAACGACACGGGATGAGACCTGTAATACACAATGCACAAAACACACAGCACAGGCTGCGTAAACGCATAGATACTCACACGACCAACGGACATGGGAACAATAATTGACAGCCCAATGGGGAAACAAAGGGCACATTTATACAAACACAATCAGTGAGGAATTGGAAGCAGGTGTGCGTAATGACACAGTTCAGTGCAGCCTAGAAGGCCGGTGACGTCCGACCTCCGGAACTGGTTAACAGAATGAGCAGCAGTACCGGGGGAATCCATGACACAGTACAGGAAAATGGTCCAAATTATCAAGAAAACATCCCTGGTAATCCCTACTGCCTCTGATCTGGTGGACTCATTAAACACACATGCTTCATTTGTAAATTATGTCTGAGTGTTGGAGATAGCCCCTGGCTATCCGTAAATTAAACAAACAAAAAAATGGTGTCGTCTCGTTTGGTTAATATAAGGAATTAGAAATGATGTATTCCTTTACTTTTGATACTTAAGTATATTTAAAGCCAAATACTTTTTTACTTTTACTCAAGTACTATTTCACTGCGTGACTTTCACTTTTACTTGAGTCATTTTCTATTAAGGTATCTTTACTTTTACTCAAGTATGACAATACAGTACTTTTCCCACCATTTATACTACGATTACTTCCGTAGTACTGCTTGGTTTAACCAACTGCTTATTCCCCCTCAGAAAATGAACAAAATAACCTCAGCTGAATGAATCCTTTCTCTGACGTTAAGTCTACTCCTAAATTGGGAGAGGTAGCCTAGTTCATCATGAGCCATAAGGTAAGCCAGAAGGGGAAAAATACAATAGGATAATCAAGCAGTAGGACACATGTGTTCCTGTATGTTGGACTAACAGGAAGTTTTAGCCTTCAGACTAGAATAGTGGTTGACTTCATTTTCTTAGATTTAAAAAAAATGATCTTCAAATGAAAGAAGCTGTCCAAATCTCTACAGATGCCCATCCACTATAAATCCAATCGAGTTATTGCCTTCCATAAATAAATGGCATATCTAGACATCAGAGTGTTGGTTGAAGTCTGCATTATGGAATGCTTCCAACTGTTATGTTTTAAAGATGTTAAGATGAAAATACAGACCACGTTTGTTTTTCCTCCATTTGCAATAAATTATTATTTATCTCCCCAACACTGTTATTACAAACGTTGTGACTGTCTCCAGGGGCAGACCATACAGTCATTCAGTCCTTTTGTTCTGAATCTATGGACACGACAGTCATTCGTTTTAAATGTTACATTGCCATACTGGCTGGCAATGTTCTTATCCCTTGTATGCTAGCTAGCCAACTACGGCTAATTTACAGTCAAGTCAAAAAGTGCAGCCAGAATAACAGCAAAGTAGCTTCATTTGCATGAACTGTTTCTATTTGGATACATCCATAACAATGAGCTAATGATTCAAGATTTTTTAAATGCTTTTTACAGTGGAGATCAAGTTTATAAATTGCCTGGCTGGGCTGATAAAACAGTGGATTGCGTGATCAGGTGGAACAGTGCAAATGGGCATTTAAACGTCATAGATTTAGCCAGCGGAAATTTGTAGAATGCGGTTTAAACCAATCAGCATTCAGGATTATACCCACCCGTTGTATAATCCACACTGTCACAACCCAATCAATAGGTTGATCCAAATGCTCTTTGCACTCCCCCATCCATTTAAATGGTGGTGGAGTGCGAGGAGCGCAGACACACACGGAAGAGCAGCCCCTACAGCTGGCAGCGGGTGTTTCTAAAACAGACTCGTTGCTGAGAGAGAAGGACCTGTCAAGTCTCTCACGTCCTAGAATAAACACAAGTGAGGTTCGCGATTGATGCAACACAGTTTTAAGTGAAGAGTGAAGTTGATTCAACGATTTTTGTAAGAGGAGCCACGTTTCAAACGAGGAATAGAGCATTCCGACGGGAAGATGTTTTGCGTGGTAGAACTTTGGATGAACGTTTTAATGGTGGGGACTTCAAACACGCGTGTTGCAGCATTTGAAAGGACTGGACTGCTATTATCGTCGGCTACTGAACACAAACGTTGTCATCGGGCTAGAGTATGAGAGTAGGCCATTGAGGACAATGCTAACACAATTTCCAAGGGCTGCTACACCGGGACATGTGCAACGCTCCTCCACCGCATTCGCTCGTTGTCCACCATGACAACCACTGCCAATAACTTTGTTGCAATGTAGCAAACCAACGATCGCTTAATTATATATATATTTTTTACTCAGACTAACACAATGATTCGAGTGGTTTGGTTTTTGATGCAGTGTAAACGTCGGGGATGAAGATGTTTATCGTCAGTGTCCTGGCGAGTTTATTCGCGTTTACTTCACTGACATGTGGCTATCAGATGTCGTGGGGAAATTGGAATGGCAATTCGCAGAACCGAGTGAGTAATCGTGACAAGACCACTCAACCTCACATCATTTTCATCCTGGTTGATGACCAAGGCTTCCGGGACGTGGGCTACCATGGGTCCGAGATCAAAACCCCAACTCTGGACAGGCTGGCAGCGCAGGGAGTGAAACTGGAGAATTACTATGTTCAGCCTCTCTGTAGCCCTTCCAGGAGTCAATTGATGACTGGCAGGTGAGTTGAACCTCCTGTCTCGTGGGTATTCAGTTGTGGTCAGTCAACCTGGTCTTAGAGCATTTCGTATTATTCTGTACGTAAATCCGAGACGCATCATTTAGTATGACACAGTATTTACATTTCGTATGGTATGTATTCATTTGTGGATGTCCATTACCCATTTCGTAAGATATTTAATGAATTTGAAAAACATACAATAATTGTAGCTAGCTGGCTAACGTTAGCAAGGCTAGAGGTTAGGGTTGAGTTTAGGAGTTAGGTTAAAGCGTTAGGGAAAGGGTTAGCTAACATGCAACATCTTTGCAAAGTAGTAAGTAGTTGCTAAAATGATAAAGTTGCCTGTGGTGAGATTCAACCTCACAACCTTTGGGTTGCTAGATGTTCGGTTAGGGAAAGGGTTAGGTAACATGCTAAGTAGTTTTTTTTTTACATTTGATTTATTTGACCTTTATTTAACCAGGTAGGCCAGTTGACGACAAGTTCTCATTTACAACTGCGACCTGGCCAAGATAAAGCAAAGCATTGCGACACAAACAACAGAGTTACACATGGAATAAACAAACGTACAGTCAATAACACAATAAAAGTCTATATACAGTGTGTGCAAATGAGGTAAGATTAGGGAGGTAAGGCAATAAATAGGCCATAGTGGTGAATTAATTACAATTTAGCAATTAAACACGGGAGTGATAGATGTGCAGAAGATGGATGTGCAAGTAGAGATACTGGGGTGCAAAGGAGCAACAACAAAAAATAACTATGGGGATGAGGTAGTCGGGTGGGCTATTTACAGATGGGCTATGTACAGGTGCAATGATCTGTAAGCTGCTCTGACATCTGATGCCTAAAGTTAGTGAAGGAGATATGTCTTTAACTTCAGCTATTTTTGCAATTCGTTCCAGTCATTGGCAGCAGAGAACTGGAAGGCCAAATGAGGAATTGGCTTTGGGGGTGACCAGTGAAATATACCTGCTGGAGCGTGAAATAGGAAGGAATATACCTGCTTTGTTGTGAAATAGGAAGCCGGTTCTAGATTTAATTTTGGATTGGTGATGCTAAATGTGAGTCTTGAAGGAGAGTTTACAGTCCTAGGTACAGAAACCTAGGTATTTGTAGTTGTCCACATATATTCTAAGTAAGAACCGTCCAGAGTAGTGATGCTAGACGGCGGGTGGTGATTGGTTGAAGAGCATGCATTTAGTTTTACTTGCATTTAAGAGCAGTTGGAGGCCACGGAAGTGGAGTTGAATGGCATTGAAGCTCGTCTGGAGGTTAGTTAACACAGTGTCCAAAGAAGGGCCAGAAGTATACAAAATGGTGTCGTCTGTGTAGAGGTGGATCAGAGAATCACCAGCAGCAAGAGTGACGACATTGATGTATACAGAGAAGAGTCAGCCCGAGAATTGAATCCTGTGGCACCCCCATAGACTGCCAGAGGTCCGGACAACAGGCCCTCCGATTTGACACACTGAACTCTGTCATTTGAGAAACCAAGAATGTTGAGTCTGCCGATAAGAATGCGGTGATTGACAGTCGAAAGCTTTGGCCAGGTCGATGAATATGGCTGCACAGTATTGTCTTTTATGGATGGCGGTTATGATACTGTTTAGGACCTTGAGCATGGCTGAGGTGCACCCATGACCAGCTCGGAAACCAGATTGCATGGCGGAGAAGGTACGGTGAGATTCGAAATGGTCGGTGATCTGTTTGGCTTTCCAATACTTTAGAAAGACAGGGTAGGATAGATATAGGTCTGTAACAGTTTGGGTCTAGAGTGTCTCCCCCTTTGAAGAGGGGGATGACCTCGGTAGCTTTCCAATCTTTGGGAATCTCAGACGAGACGAAAGAGGTTGAAAAGGCTAGTAATAGGGGTTGCAACAATTGCGGCAGATACTTTTAGAAAGAGAGGGTCCAGATTGTCTAGCCTGGCTGATTTGTAGGGGTCCAGATTTTGCAGCTCTTTCAGAACATCAGCTGTCTCGATTTGGGTGAAGGAGAAATGGGGGAGGCTTGGGCAAGTTGCTGTGAGGGGTACAGAGCTGTTGGTAGGGGTAGCCAGGTGGGAAGTTGCAAAGTATCTAACTAACTCATTTCAGTGTCCCGTATGTATGTTTACTATGTTATGTCTAATCTATGAGACCAGGCTGGGCCAATGCACTGAGTGTGTTAAAGTGTTATAAAGTCAAGAGGTGACCATTCCACCTGCATCCCAGGGGGGGATGGTTGTCTTCTTCTTCAGACTGATTTACTTATTTCCACTAATTAGCCTGCCCTATACATGCGAGGTGATCAATAGTCAAAATGAATTGTGCATGGGAGGCTTAATTGTTGGCTAAATTGCTCGAGACTTAAGGTCCATTGGAGCATTATGACTGTTTCACTGGAGCATAATAGAAGAGCCCTTTGAAGTGTCCCACTTCTGCATGCAAGCGCAATGTGACTTGAAAGGCTATGCAGACAGACTTCAGTTACGGTGTGTTCTCAAGACACCCAAATGCATGCAACCGCACACAATATAAAGTGCAACAATGACTGCTTTGAATCGGCTGTTTCGTCTCTCACTCTCTCACTCACACACACACACCTGGTTCCTCTCTAGGTTTCTTCCTAGGTCCCTGCACTTCTAAGGAGTTTTTCCTAGCCACTAGTTCTTCTAAATCTGCACTGCCCTTTTTCTTCTTCTTTTATAAGCACCTTGTGACAACTGCTGATGTAAGAAGGGCTTTATAAAATACATTTGATTGATTGCTTCAAGATCAACATTTCAAAATGCACAATTGAGTGCTGGAGAACAAAGATGCACAGTAACAACTTAACTGTCTGCAAGTGGAGCCGCTATAGCAACCGTCTGGGTCCACAGAGGAAAACGCTACAGATGCAGTGCATTTGGAAAGTACTGAGACCCCGTGACTTTTTCCACATTGTGTTACGTTACTTATTCCTAAATGGGTTTTCTCGTCAATCTACACACAATACCCCATAATGACAAAGCCAAAACAGGTTTTTAGACACTTTTGCAAATCATTTAAAAATAAATACCTTATTTACACAAGTATTCAGACCCTTTGCTGTAAGATATCGAAATTGAGCTCAGGTGCATCCTGTTTCCCTTGATCATCCTTGAGATGTTTCTACAACTTGATTGGAGTCCACCTGTGGTAAATTCAATTGATTGGACAGGATTTGGAAAGGCACACACCTGTCTATATAAGGTCCCACAGTTGACAGTGCATGTCAGAGCAAAAACCAAGCCATGAGGTCAAATCAATTGTCCTTGGAGCTCCGAGACAGGATATTGTGAAGGCTGGGGAAGTGTACCAGAACATTTCTGCAGCATTGAAGGTCCCCAAGAACACGGTGCTCTCCATCATTCTTAAATGGAAGAAGTTTGGAACCACCAAGACTCTTCCTAGAGCTGGCCGCCCGGCCAAACTGAGCAATCGGGGGAGAAGGGTCTTGGTCAGGGAGATGGGACAACCATCTCTGCAGCACTCCACCAATCAGGTCTTTATGGTAGAGTGGCTAGACCACTCCTCAGTGAAATGCACACGACAGCCTGCTTGGAGTTTACCAAAAGTCACCTAAAGACTCTCAGGCCATGAGAAACAAAATTCTCTGGTCTGATGAAACCAAAATTAGTCTCTGGCCTGCATGCCAAGCGTCATGTCTGGAGGAAACCTGGCACCATCCCTACAGTGAAGCATGGTGGTGGCAGCAGCATCGTGCTGTGGGGATGTTTTTAGCGGCTGGGAGATCAGTCAGGATTGAGTGAAAGCTGAACGGAGCAAAGTACACAGAGATCCTTGATGAAAACCTGCTCCAGAGCACTCAGGACCTCAGACTGGGGTGACTGTTCACCTTCTAACAGGAAAACGACCCTAAGCACACAGCCAAGAGTGACTTCGGGACAAGTCTTTGAATGTCCTTGAGTGGCCCAGCCAGAGCCTGGACATGAACCCAATCAAACATCTCTGGAGAGACGTGAAAATAGCTGTGCAGTGACGCTCCCCATCCAACCTGACAGAGCTTGAGAGGATCTGCAGAGAATAATTGGAAAAACTCTCCAAATACAGGCGTGCCACGCTTGTAGCGTCATACCCAAGAAGACTCAAGTCTAATCGCTGCCAAAGGTGTTTCAACAAAGTACTGAGTAAAGGGTCCGAGTACTTATGTAAATGTGATAGTTCAGTTGCGCCTATAGTGTCTGCCTACTGAAACGGGAAGGTTCCTGGGCACCTATTCTGGCAAATTATGAAAAAAGTGTCTCCCATGTTGCCCACTCCACCCACCCCTGAAATGTTGGTGTATATACAGTTGTGTTACCAGGCTACTCCTGAAAGGATGATTGCAAGAGTGGTGGTGTTTTAATTATTATTTTTTAATCTATGTTTTGAAATAGAAGGGTGTCCTCCAAAGAGGAGATTAGGGGCCCTTTGTGTGTGTGTTTTTACTAATGGATAGAAATGTGAGGAGAGCTACGGTACTGCTATGTGCTGTATATTGGAGGGACCAGACTGGATTTCCCTTCCATGCCTTGCGGTGGGATTTCAGCAGATGTCTGTCCCATGATCCATTCTATAGGGCTGTTAAAATGTCAAGATGTCAATGCTTTTCCCCTTTTGTGGCCTGCAATATAGTAACTTGAATATCGTGCTGAAAGGGTGGTTGTTGTGATCTCTAAACTTTTGCTCGCCGCTTAGGGTCCCTTTTTTTTAGGTGTAATTGTTTTTGGGGGGTTTTGGGCTGGTTGGCATGGCAACCAACGGAATCTGACCCCTTGCCACACACACACGCTAAATTTTAAATTCCAGTTGTTATTGTTGCGCCCCAATTGTAAACCACAACTATACACCAGAGGGCTCTAGTTTGAAAATGTTTTTTTTCTTTCTCAACTGTCTCTAGATGGACAGGTTGTCTTGCCTCGTAAATATTAAGTTCTACCCAGGGGACTGACAGGTCAAAATATCCAGATATCCCAGGGCATGTTGACATGTATGGTAATGAAGTTCAAGTAGAGGTAATATCAGCCATTTCTTCCTCCTTTTCCCTCCCCCCGTGGCACTGCCACTGACTGGGCATTGCAGGGACGAGGTGAGTGCGTTATTCTGGTGAGAAATAAATATATTACCATGTGTTTCATCTGCTGTGTTTGCATAGTAAGAGCTGTTGTTGAGCCTTTTCGGTGGAAAGATTGTCTGAAGAAAATAATCTTGCATGAAGGCTGATGAAGCCTCTTTCTGGACTGCGTTAGCACTCTCCATTTCAATGTGCTTTTTAGTCCAGGAGCAGGCCTGCACAAACGTCACAATCTCTCTCAACCCCGATGTGCCCCCTCCTCCTACTACCATGCCCACACACTATCATTCCGGTCACTGGTCCTAAAAAGAGAAGCGATCGTTGTGATGGTGACAATGGTCTTTTGAGTCGCGAGGGTTTTCCAGAATCGGCTTGTTGTGCAGGATTAGAGATGGCCAGGTCAAATGTTGTCTGTCCCACTCAACCACTCTCCCTTTTGCTTTTAATGCAACACGTGGATACCAGAGAGGGGACTTGATCCTTCACACACAAGCGCCCACTGTCTTCTGGCCTCAGGTCCTTCATTTGCAGAGATCAGGTGGTGGCAGCATGCAAGACTGACCCAGCCACTGAAATCGCAGCTTTCTTTAAAAATGTATTTCTGTCTTCACCTCATTAAACTCCATTTAAAATTGTAAAGGCCATCCTGTGGGCCATGAGGCTGAAAGAGAAAAACTGCAGTTTTAAAGCGAATTTCCTGCAGTACTACACAATTTGCCGTGTCTTACGCTATCTGAGTGACTCAAACATTATAATAAAATCAACGGGGGCCCCATACCATGACAGAAATACCTCTGAACGCATAATTTTCATTCTTGATTTTTGATTCTCCCTGGCGAGCTTTCATTTCAACCTGGTCTCAGAGCATTTTGTATATTCTGTGTGTAAATTGGAGACACTCCATTTAGTATGATATGTTACGAATTACAATTTGTATGATATGTTGTGAATTCTAGCTAGGTGGCAAACGTTAGCTAGCTGGCTAACATTAGCTAGGCTATTTATTTTTTATTTTACCTTTTATTTAACTAGGCAAATTTAACTAGGCAAACAAATTCTTGTTTTCAATGACAGCCTAGGAACAGTGGATTTAACTGCCTGTTCAGGGGCAGAATGACAGATTTGTACCTTGTCAGCTCGGGGATTTTGAACTTGCAACCTTTCGGTTACTAGTCCAACGCTCTAACCACTAGGCTACCCTGCTGCCCAATGGGTTAAGGTTAGGTTAAAGGGTTAGATAAAAGTGTTAGCATGTTTGCTAACCCTTCCCCTAAGTAGTTGCAAAGTAGCAAAAAATGTATTAAGTGGTTAGCTAACTCTAAGTAATTAGCTAAAGTTGTCCGTGTTGAGATTCAAACTCACGACTTTTGTCCCACCTCTCCACATTCACATTATACGCCCACCCTGATCAACCACCATACTTTTGTTTTTGCCTTAAGTAACCATCTGTCGTATGTTACGCTTGCTATGGTTACATATCATACATACTAATTTGAGTGTTTCAGATATTTACATCTAGTCTGAGACCAGGCTGTTTATTTAGTTGATTGTTAGTTCTCTTATACATACATTTATATAAGTTTACACTCAAATGTTCCATCCCGAAAATGTTATATATATATATATGGAGACAGACAAGTGAACCCCATTTGTGCTGCTGCTGTTCGTACAAAGGTAAAGCCCCCCCCCCCCCCCAAATTGCTACGGCAGCTCTGAATCGAAGCACCTCAACCTCTGGTTTTCCTCAGGGCAGCGGCAGGAAAAAAAAAACTTTGAGGCTTCAGTTGAGCATTTGCCTCCCAAGTTCAACAACAGCCCTTGACTTATAGGGCTCTTCAAACCCCATGAACTCTCACTGTACTACTCAGTAATTCACTCCTGGAAAAGTGAGAAGTTATACCAAGGAAAGGGCATAGGTTGTATTGACCTGGCAGCGGTTATGGCGTTCCTTATTAAAGTCTAAGAATGTGGACTATGTCTGTGGAAATGGGTATGAGACAATGGATGGTGCTCAAGACCAGGTTCTCTGAAATAACTTCTCTGCTAGACAAGGCGGTTGGGCGGTTGGGACAAAGGACATTTTTCTGAAAGTTTTGTAAACACACCCGGTAGTATCAAAGATGTGCGTATTTCACAGCTTGAGAGACATGACGACAAAACGTGTCCGGACAGAGCTGATGTGTGGCCTCTGTCAAAGGTGTTTAGTACACGGATGTGGAATTAGGCATTCATAAAAGACCGCTGATTTAATTTTTGCCAGAACTTTGGAAACTTCACAACCTCGCAGCTGTTTGTCAGGTAGTGTTAAAATGGACTTGAATTATGTCTCCTTGCTGTAGTCTAAATTCACTATTACATTCTCAGACGCACTCCTTTTTATAAAGATTTATGTGACTAGTCTGAATAAAAACTATTGAGAAAATAGCCAGGAATACCCCCCCCCCCCCCCCCACCACCCCCTTCATCTCCCGAAACGCTTTCTTTTCTCTCTCTCTCACACATCTATCAGTCCCTCTCTGTTCCTCTCTTTCTACTTCCCACGGAGGATGACTCCGGTGGAATCGGCGTAAAGCTACATTCTATTTAGCTATCAAAGGCCCACATCGCTGATGAACCTCCATCCATCAACAAACAAATGATCAGGAATGTGCCCCACAGTGGCTTCTGGGTTGCGTGGAGGACATCACCAATGTGGATAAGGGCAGCTTCATGAAACCAAACACTGTGCTGTCTTGGTGTCAAGGCGCTGTAAGTTGTAACTCTAACAAACCACGGGCAGAGCCGTGGTTTATTTGCACAGAGCTACTCCCCCCCCCCCCCCCCCTTTTTGCCCTCTCACCCCAGTCAAGTTTCACCTTCCACTTCTCCAGACCCCATGCAGAGACTGTCCACAGTCGCCCAGCTTCCCCGCTCACTCACCCATCCCCATGTCGCTTCACTGAGCTGTCGCTCTCTTTGTACATCTCGCTCTCCTTCACCCTGTACCCTCACTCTGTTGCACCTTCTACCCTTTCCTTCACCCTATACACTCACTCCATCCCAGCACACTGGGTTGCAGCGCGAATGCATACTGGGTCGGTTGACAAAGTGAAGCAAGGCCAACGTGTGAATAGGGGAATGAAGGTTTTAAGGGAGGGTCTGGATGAGAGCGAGGGAATCTATAGTGTTTTGAGTCCTGAATGGGTTAAAGAAGACGAGTGCCAAAGAGGGCGCAGCAGAAGTGCGATTGAAGGGGCGGTCCAGTCAGATCAAGTCGAAAGGGAGGAAGGGAATAAGCGAGGGAACCACACCGCTCCAAGGCTAAATTTCATTAGCTTTCGAGAGCCGAGGAGAGGCTGCTTATTCGAACCATATGTGGGGAGGATGTGGAACAGTTCCGTGGGGTTGGCACATGGAGCCGGGCCCAGGCCCAGGGATAGTGATGGTTTGAAACTTGGTATAGGCCTAGAACCCAGTGGTTGTGTAGCCTAGTAGTGGTATCCCTGTTGTGCCTTGTGGGATTCTGTGATTGCAAGCTGCACTTGTTGAGTTGTGTTTTAATGGCTTATTGTGATTTGTTGGCCTAGCGGCCCAGCGGTTGTGTTAAAATAGACCAGGGCGATAGCTAGTGTGATTTACAATGGGTGTTTTGAGATTGTGGCTGTACTGTAATTTGGTTGATATGGACTTAAAGTAGGGAAGAACCATGAGCTCGTGCCATAAGATGTTAATGAGGGTCTGTAAACGGGCTGTATGCGACAGGGTGGGAGGCACATTGAATACGCTCACTACTCCAGTCATTATTATTTATTTTTTTACGGGCCCATAAAGACTAGAAAGCAGAAATGTCCGTCAACCACTCAAGACCCACACAAATTCAAGGCCAATGACCCATTCCCTTGAAATGTCATAGATGTAGACCAGGATACTTTGGAATTCCAGTCCACGTCGAGAGCTTTCGTTTTAGATGACTGATCTGTTTAGGGATAAGAGACTACGTAGCGTGACATTCTCATTACACGCCTGTAACCTTTTGGTATGTGAGCACCAGCATCCCATAAGACTCTCTGGAGGGTTAGGATTATATGGTGAATTCACACACCCTCTCATACGTAGATGAGTTCGTGCAGTCACACGCATACGCACTCGCAGAAACACACGTGCTCACACACACACACACTTGCTCTCTTTCACACGCACACTCTACCTTTCGGATGAACACATAAGAGACTCTTATATTATATACACACACACACACACACAGCTCTGACGTGCATCTGTCTTTTTTTTCCAACTGTGTTGCGTTGTGATTTTGTGTGGCTTTAAAAATCTGAAGAAAAAGATGCCCTCAGGGAGACATTGTCCCTTCCTCTCAATCCCAGATTTCAATCCTTGGCTTTTTAATACGAAGCTGGACAAATAAAAACAAGTGAAGTTTGAAGGAATGGAAAATCTAATCTTATACCCCGGTGGAATGTATACAAGCTGGTCCACGTCTGGCTGAGAATGAAGATAATGGAGCAGAAAACCCTCCAGAAATGGCACTTTTTTTTTTTTTTAATAGACATTTATGGGCAAACGAAGAGAGTAAACATGGACATATAATTGCTTGTGAAAAGCGCTAAACAGAGAGATGGCATATAGATGGAAACTAAAGTTTTCTCTGCACATTTTATTATCTGCAGTTGTGAAGTCTTGAGTTCACTTCAACGTATGTCACCGACTATATAATGGCAATTTGGGGTTCAGATTCAGCTCTAGTCAAAGCCTACGCGCTCGGCGCCAAGTTCCACCATGGACCACCAAAAGAGCTTGCTTGATTGTCTCTCTGGTCTCTACCCAAAGACAGATGTTGCTTTTCCCTTGGCTTATTTTTTTCCATCACTATATTAGTTCATTTGATCCATATTGGATCCAGTTAATGATCGCCCAGGGCAACAATGCTTCCTCTATCCCCCCCCCCCCCAGTGTGTTTTGTTGTGGAGTGGCCCCTACTCAGACCACTAACTGGTGAGACGTGATCATCCCAGACCCACGTGAAAGCAACACACAATCTGGTTCTCATCCCAGATCCCGTAGTAGTGCCCCACTGAATGGTTAGCGTTAGATTATCATTTCTATCCTCAAAGATTAATTCTGATTCACTAACATATTAAATCTTACATCCTTAAAGTTGATATAGCATTTTAAACTGCCCCACTTCACTTGTTTGCGGCAGGTAGCCTAGTGGGGTGGCAGGTAGCCTAGTGGTTCGAGCGTTGGACTAGTAAGGTTGCAAGAGCGAATCCCCGAGCTGACAAGGTAAAAAATCTGTCATTCTGCCCCTGAACAAGGCAGTGTTCCCACCGTCAGTTAAGAATTTGTTTTTAACTGACTTTTCTAGTTAAATAAAGGTTAAATAAAATACTTTTAAAAAATGTTTAAAAAAGAATCCTAGGAGCCACTCAGACCTATGTAGGTCTTTCTTGCAGTCAAAATAACCTAGTGGAGTGTTTGTTAAATGTTTTTATACTTAACGGTTTTGTGATGTGTAATATTGGGACGCTCTATATCTGACATGGTACAGGCGTCTTCCTTTTTTGTAAGCCCGTGTGTGTGGACTACCAAGAACAACTCTTGTGTGACCCTGATTTTTAGCCCACTGCAGTAAAAAGGTTAACCCATATGCTACAGTCATTCTCCTTTCAAAAGACACTAGAGGATCTTTAGGTTTTGGATGCCAGATGTTGGGTGTATATACTCTACTTATGACTCTATCCTTGCGTGTTGCATGTAACTCCACTACAGTCTGCTGGCGATGGGACCAAACAACAACACTGCCACCAGCACACTGGCTACAGATGCCAATTCAACGTCTGGTCCATGTAGGTTCAACATAATTGAATTGAAATGATGTGGAAACGGCGCTGATTCACGTGTGTGTGTGTGTGTGTGTGTGTGTGCCCAGTGAGAGGTGTGTTGTGAACGACGCTATTGTACTACCATAGCGACTGTGCAGCGTTCATTGAGACATCTGCTACGCGGTGAATTGTAGGAGGAGGAGAAAGAGCTGTTCAGTTGTTCAGTAAGACGGTCCTCCCACCTGACTGACTCCTGAGGCATAGAATACTGTATGGTAGGGAGTTCTGGACTGCCAGAGAGACTACGCCATTACCCTCTCCCGAGATCCATTAGCAAAACCATGTTCTGTCATTTTAGCATACAAACAAGCACACAGACATGCGCACACACACATGCACAAATAAGCTTACAAACATGCGCACATAGCGGCTTTACACATACAAACACAGCTTATGAACACACCACTCATTATGCCATTCTGCAAACTGTTCAGCTTGTGTCTGACCGTTTAATATTGTGTGACAGTATTAAGTGAATTACATGTACCTCAGGGAATAACCAATTAAGTCTAAAACCTCTTAGAACGTCCCTGTGTTTCATCAACTCAACAGCATTTCTAACTTTCAGTTTCTCAAGGGAATTATTAGCCAGTTTCCCTAAAACACTTAGGCCAGTCCATGTTTTTTTTTATTATTAAAGTTAAGTCAAGGGCAAGGTGTTACTGTAGTGTGTATTTGCACTTCCAAGATGCAGTATGCTAAACGCATGCAAAGACCTGCACAGGGCTGTGTCCAAGTGTGAATAAGCGTGTGTTTTTGGGGGGGGGAGCCGTGGAAAAGTTTTAAAAATCAACTCCTGCCGCTTTAACCTGCAGATCCTACACATCGTAAACCTAGCCCAAACTGAACCAGGAGCACTGACCAATGACTTCAAGCGTAGGACAATGACCAGCCAAGCTGTGCTGTGTGGAGGGGATCGCGTGCGTACATGTTTATACTCTGTGTAAGCATGGGTTGTTTTTGTGTGAGGGGAGGTATAATTCCACATGAAAAGCATAGATTTGGATCCCCAGGAGTGACTCTGCACAGAGAGCTGCAGTGCTTGCACTACCGCTGTGAAGAGTATAGACCCTGCTAAGGAAGCCTTCGGTTTGATTGTCCACCTCCTGGCTTCCCTCTAGCCAAAGCCTCCTTTTTTTTCATTTTTTTTTTCAAAGTGCACACCCAACTTCTTATTTTCTCTACCTCGCCTTAGTGAGTGGTTGCCTGTTTTGCCACTGGCAGCAGGAGAGAAAGAGGGATGAGAGGACGATGATGGATTTGAGGTAGCCTGGCTTTCTCCGTCCAAAAGCAGCACAGGAGAGTCGGACGTAATTACTACCGAGACCGGCTCCACCGTCCCAGGCTGCTGAGCCAAGACGGGCCGTCACCTCCAGACATCGGAGGACCCGCTTTAAAAAAAAAAAAAAGACTAGCTCTGTTGCTCCCGGGGTCGAGCATGGGTAACCTCGCCAGGAATCAGTCACTATGTCATTGTACATGAAGGTAGGTGCAGCTTTTGACTTCACATTACTAACAGAATAGTGCCTTCCTTGATTACATTCCCGAGACTTAAGTGCTCAATTTTAAAACCAACGTTTGCAATATTTACATGGTCTGATATGACAACAGACCTTGTTCCCACTGCCAAATACAATCACCGACTGGTTTTAGGTACTCTGTAAGCACAAAGAGATGCTTTCAGAATAAGACGTGTGTACATAGGCAGTAGCTGTGTCAACAGATATACTGCACACACAGTAACTTTGGTTTGTCCGGGGTTTGATCGTTACCACTAGGGGAACGATTACCTCTGGACTTTTTGATTGTTGACTATTTCCTTGCTCATGACAATAGGCAGGTGGTCCTTTTTCGGGAACTCCGGTCTGTTCTACACAAAGACTCTTGTCACTCTCATAACACCGGCCTCGTGGAGACACCAAGGCAAAGTCGACACAAGTCGTCGCTTTCTTTTCCGTCGTTGCCAAAATGGCCGCCGCAGTATAGAAAGTTAGGAACATCGTTAGTTTCAGGTCACAACTCTTGTTTCCTGGCTTGCCTTGACTCTTGAATGATGGGTTTTCTGTGTTGACACTCTTTGCCCCCCCCCCCCCAGATACCCACCACTATTACCACGACATCCTCTGGCATATTGCTCTTGGACATCTCCTGTCAAGCATCACTATGTTCTCTGGTTGCCGGCCCGTGTTAGCCCAAGCAGTCAACTGTCATTTTAAACCTGTTGGCTTTGGACTAAGTCCATTGTAATTACAATTAGATTGCATAATGGGTGTAATCTGTTCCGCAAAGCTGTTTTCTGTGCTGTCTCATTGCATTTAAATGGCCTGTGAAAGGATTCCATTGTTGTTTTAGAAACTTGAACAGCATTAACTTTTTAAATGGATTTACCAGAACCTTGGGAGAGTTTGGTTTAGTTTATTGGAAATGTATACAGTAGCGTGTTGAAATTGTCCAAATATTCTCATCCAGTATAGCCTATTTTTCCCTATGCGGAGCAATTTGTGTGCACATCATATGCCATGAAACTCCTTTACAATTCAAGCGTAGAAAAAAGTGGAAGTAGGAAATGTCCAAACACCACAGCAGAGTCATGGCGGCGTATGTATGAACCTGTCATAACATAATACTGCAACTATATTATATTCAGCTGTAAATGTAAGCAAATGCTTTATGATGTGTGACTTGTTTTGGATACTCTGGCCAGCCAGATGAGGATGGTCTCTTTTTTTTTTTAACACTGGTTCTTCTCAATGTTTAGATAAACTAGAAGTGTTTCCTAGCCACTGTCGCCTTGGCTTTCTCTTTGTGGAAAAAAAATAGTCATAGATAAGATTTGATTGGTTGATTTGACTAACACCATTTCTTCTGTGTCCCATGCAGGTATCAGATCCACACGGGCCTCCAGCACTCGGTCATCCGGCCCACCCAGGCCAACTGTCTGCCCCTGGAGAACGTCACACTGCCACAAAAACTCAGGCAGGCGGGCTACTCCACCCACATGGTGGGCAAGTGGCACCTGGGCTTCTACAAACGCGGCTGCATGCCCACCCAGCGGGGCTTCGACACCTTCTTTGGGTCCCTGCTGGGTAGCGGTGATTACTATAGCCATTATAAATGTGACGGTCCTGGCATGTGTGGCTATGATCTCTATGAAGGGGAGGAGGCGGCCTGGGAACAAGATAGGGGCCAATACTCAACCCTGATGTTCACCCAAAAAGCTGTGGACATCCTGGCTCACCACAACCCTCAAAAACCCTTATTCCTCTACTTGGCCTTTCAGGCGGTCCACTCCCCGCTACAGGTGCCCGCTCTCTACCTGGAGCGCTACAAGTCCATCCCTAACTTACATCGTCGCAAGTACGCCGCCATGGTGTCCTGCCTGGACGAGGCCATCCACAACCTCACGCTGGCGCTAAAGCGCTACGGTTTCTATGACGATACAGTGATAGTGTATTCGTCAGACAACGGGGGCCAGCCCATGGCCGGGGGCAACAACTGGCCACTGAGGGGGAGCAAGGCAACTTACTGGGAGGGGGGCATCCGGGCCGTAGGCTTCGTCCATAGTCCCCTGCTTGTGAACAAGGGGACCCAATGTCGGGCGTTGATTCACATCACGGACTGGTTCCCCACCCTGGTGTCCTTGGGGGAGGGGACTCTGGACGAAGACCTCAACCTGGACGGGTACGACGTGTGGGAGGCCATCAGCGAGGGCCGTCCGTCCCCCCGGCAGGACATCCTACACAACATTGACCCTATCTACACTAAGGCCAAGAATGGATCCTGGAAGGCCGGCTACGGCCTCTGGAACACGGCCATCCGTGCCGCCCTCCGGGTCGGTCACTGGAAGCTCCTTACTGGGGTGCCGGGCTACAGCGACTGGGTCCCTCCGCAGACGTTCTCCAGTCAACTTCTGACCAACCGCTGGCATAATGAACGCATCCGCTGGGACCGGGGAAAATCCATCTGGCTGTTCAACATCACAGCAGACCCCTATGAACGAGTGGACCTGTCACTACACTACCCACACATAGTGAAGATGATGCTATTGAGGCTAGCACAGTACAATAGGACGGCCATCCCGGTGCGCTACCCGGCTAAAGACTCCCGCTCCAACCCTAACTTTAACGGAGGGGTTTGGGGACCCTGGTACAAGGAGGAAGAGGATGAAGAAGATAGGGAGACTAACCTCTTCACTAACTACCTGGCCAAGAAGAGACGGAAGAAGAAAGCGAAGAAGAGGAAGCTCTGAAAAGAAAGGGGGAGGATTAGATTTTTTATTGTTGTGACTTTTTGTGTGACACTTTTTAGATGGTCAGATCTCAGGGATTGACACACAATCTGTCTTAAAGGATTGTCCTGCTCAATGATTTGAAGACTTGAATGGACTGGTGCTTGGATAGTATGGGAAATCAATGGACAAATGGACATAGATTTGCCTCCGAGTAGGCTAAAAGTAGGCTTTATGGAAAGTACCCACTTTAAATCACTACTGTCAGACCCAACACCTATGACCTCACGACTATGGGTTAAGGCCTTTAAAAGAGTGTTTGTTTTTCTGGTTTTTATTGCATGCTTGAATTCCTGTGACATTCAGATTGTTAATAGATTCATTACATTTCATCAGAGAGAAAATAAATATAGAATGAATCTTTACGGACAGCGTCATATTTTTGGGGTGAAATAATAAAAGAACCAAATCAACAAAACAGTTTATTCTATTAGCTGTTGATTGCAGTGTTTTTTTTTTCAAGAATATGAAAACAAAATGTAGGATTTATATCTGCTAGTCAGCTGAGATTTAGTTTGTTTTATTAGCACAGTCGGTCTGAACCTTAAGATAATGTATGTTCTCCCCCCTTAGGTCTGTCTGCTGTGGCTCCAGTTCAACTTGAATGTAAAACAAACTAGCAAAAAAATGAAAGACCCCGATGCAATTTTTATATTTTTTTTCCATTTGTCTCATTCCGCCACGGAGTCTTTTCTCATCTTTCTCTCTCTGTACTTCCACGCCTCTCCCTTGCGCTATCTCTTGCTCACTTTTTGTTGCTTGATTTCTCTCGCGCTCTCTTTATATCTCGCTCTCAATGACAAATTTATCAGTCCCAATTTTGCAGCAGTAGTGTTTTTTTTATTTGTATTTTTTGTGACAGGAAAGTTTTCTGTCTGCTGCACATTGTCACTGCAGCCGATGGCACGTGGCTACTTCGTACCTTTTTTATTTTAGTGGAAAATACTATAAAGTTGAACTTGGTCCAGCGTGCCAGATTCAACTCCTGTGTTGCTTGTCTTGAAGCGCCAGATTCATCAGTCGGTGTTGAACAGTAAAACATAAATGCCATAAATGGAAACAACCCACATGGTTTTGGGCAAAGCAATATAACTTGCAACCATTAAGTCAAACAGTATTTGATTTGATTTTCTGTTGCTTGACGCTGTCAATAAACATACTTTTTATAAATAGCGTATGTGGACAGAGCTGCCCTGGTCAACTGTAAGTGCTGTTATTGTGAAGTGGAAACGTCTAGGAGCATAAGTCGCGACGTGGTAGGCCACACAAGCTCACAGAACGGAGCCGCTGAAGCACATAACGCGTATATTTTTTTTTTTGCCTGTGCACCATTGCAACACTCACTCCCGAGTTCCAAACTGCCTCTGGAAGCAACATCGACATAACTGTTCATCCGGGAGCTTCATGAAATGGGTTTCCATGGCCGAGCAGCCACACACAAGCCTAAGATCACCATGTGCAATGCTGGAGTGGTGTAATAATAGGAATAATGGTCTGGGGCTGTTTTTCATGGTTCGGGCCTCTTAGTTCCAGTGAAGGGAAGTCTTAACGCTACAACATGCAATGATGTTCTAGACGATTCTGTGCTTCCAACTTTGTGGCAACCGTTTGAGGAAGGCACCTTTCCTGTTTCACCATGACACTGCCCCCGTTCACAAAGCGAAGTCCATACAGAAAAGGTTTGTCAAAATTGGTGTGGAAGAACTTCACTGGCCTTCACAGAGCCCCGACCTCAACCCCATTGAACACCTTTGGGATGAATTGGAACGCCGACTGCGAGCCAGGCTTAATCGCCCAACATCAGTGCCCGACCTCACTAACGTTCTTTTGGCTGAATGGAAGCAAGTCCCCGCAGCAATGTTCCAACATCTAGAGGAAAGCCTTCCCAGAATAGTGAAGGCTGTTATAGCAGCAAAGGGGGGACGAACTCCATATTATTGCGTGTGATTTTGGAATGAGATGTTCGACGAGCGGGTGTCCACATACTTTTGGCAATGCAGTGTATGTACATATGCACGAAAGCACACTTTGTGATGAGGTACGCACGCCAATGTTTAAAGCACAAAATAGCTGCTATAACTTTGATTGGTCCATAAAATACTAATAAAACAGTCATTTAATGATGTTAAATGGCCCTAATGATGGATCCCCCTACAAAATGTATTTCTATAAAAGTGTGTTGTTATATGTTGCTCTTTACATGAATTTAACATGGTTGTATTAATGTTAGCCAAAGTGCTTGGTGCTATTACTCATGGCCCTATTACTGAGTAAAGAGACTCCATTTCTGTAGCTTTTTATTTTCTTTTCCTAATTAATTTCAAATGTCTGATTTTGTTTTGAAACATGAATGCTACGATACTGTCCAAATGACAAAGTAAAATACTGGTATTCAAAGGCTAGCTCAGAAAGGTCATAGGTCTCATTCCAACCAACCAGCTCCAGAAGCATGATCCTTCCACACTCCTGCATGGTTCCCCATCCAGACAGCCAGAGAGAGAGGCTCACCACTGGAACCCTCCCCAGGGCGTGATGCACTCTTCCCTCATACATAACACCCCGACTCCCCGCCCCCCCCCCCCCCTTAACTCAACCCGTGCCTTGTGCCAGCCAAGCCATGACCTCAGGCTACACCACATTAACCCCCTTCTATTGTGGATTTACCGGCGCTAACCGACTGAGCCGAAATAAAGATGATTCCCCATGACTGTAGACCATTGTAAATCCCCAGCAGGTGAAGAAGTAATCTGGTTATTTATGCCGTGGATCCTTGGCCTCTGGTTCATATAGATGGTTGTCTAGTGAATAGTTTTGACTCATGGGAACCAACTTTTACAATGAAGACTTTTTATCCATATACACTCGGATGGATCCCATGGGTTTAGTAGGCTGCCAGTGTAGAGGTAACAGGTTAAACACAGCCTCACTGACAGAAAGCTTCTATATTAAAGGATCTTGATGTCAATGACATTTTATAGAAAGGTCCCAACACTTTTTTTTTTTCAACCCAGCAATTTCACTTATTTTTGAGAAACTTAACGCAATTGAATTGCCTGATCCTCGTTATGCAGTACTGGTGCTCTGACAAAAACATGAACACATGCTCCAAAAACACCCAAATAAGTCCTTTTCGAAATGCAAATGCTCTCAGTACAGTGATGCAGGTCTTTACATGTTGTACTCATGAAATTATGTCATGCCTAATGATTCGAGCCATTTCCCGTTCTCCGTGTAGCCTGCTGCTACAGGTAACTGCCAAAATAAAGGAAACACCAACATAAAGTGTCTTAATAGGGCATTGGGCCGCCACGAGCCAGAACATCTTCAATGTGCCTTGGCATAGATTCTACAAGTGTCTGGAACTTCCTGTGTAGAAGCACCTGCGTTCAATATACCTTGTATCCTTAGTTTACTCAAGTGTTTCCTTTATTTTGGCAGTTCCTTGTAGATGGTATTGCCTGAGTCGCACAAAATTGAATATAACGTTGCGGATAAAGTTAGGAATGACAGAATTTCATGAATACAACATCTAAAGAACTGCATCACTATACTAAGAGTATTTGCATTTCTAAAAGGATGTATTTGGGTGTTTTTTGTTTTGTTGTTGAGCTCCCATACTGCAAAATGAGGATGAGGAATTTAATTGCTGGTTGGGGGTAAGTTCCTCAAACAAGTGAAATCGCAAAAAAAGTGTCTGGACTATTCTATAACATTCCATTTACATATTTAAAAAAAACATTTGGCTGTAAAAAAGCTACATTTGCCTTTTAAAGAGCCACTGAACACGCTGGTTGGTACGTGTGTTTTTCTGTTGCTCACTAGAAAAACGTGATTTCAGTCCTTGAAGTGTTTCCTGACTGATTATCCCCTATGAGACATTGCAGACTCCTGTTTCACTTCCTCCAAATCTCCCGAATGAATCTAAGATAACCCAAGAAATCTGTAAATAATTTTGACCTTTAATCCGGCAATGTTTTATTTTCGCAATCTTACATCTAACTAAGGTGTTTTGTGCAGCGATTCTCAAGTAAAAAAATGGGTAACGTGTAAACAAAGTCGGAGCTGCTGGGCATGTCTGTCTCACTGTCTGCTATTGGATAGAGAGCAATTACTGTTCACCCAATCTTAGAGGGAAAATGGACATCGTCAAATCAAAACCCTACCTTAAATTTTCTGTAGTGACGCACAAATGTTCCAAACTCCGTTTTAAACGAGACAAACTTTATGACCAAAAGTATCCTATTTACACTTTGTAGTCCATTTTGACAGAATACACGTTGCTGACTCATAATTAATGAGTCAGAAACAGTTTGTTGCTTTTTAAAGGCAGTCACACTTTTTTTAACAGAAGTGAGAGGGGGAGGTTACTGCATTATGAGTAGGCTAATATTGGTGCACATGAGAATTTCAAGAAGCTCCCCTGGAACCCCCTCGAACTCATTTGCCAGTGAAACAGTTCAATCCATGACTCTCTTCTGTCTTTCTCTCTCCCTCCATATTTTCTTGTGATTCTTGGTAATAAATTCCTTCTTTTGGGGAAAAAACTGTGGGTACAATACTTCCCGTAACTGAGTTGGGTAAAGTGATCCATCAACCCAAGAGGATGCTCATAACTCCTTGATAAACAGCCCATTAGCACCCATTTGGAATGATAGAAAAAGTTCAAAGCGATCAGTAACCCAGTAATACACGGAACTGGGTAAAGTGTTGTAATATGTCATTGTGTTAGCTTTTCATTCAGCACTCATGTGAACAGCCACGCCTTCGCGGTATGTATGGTATGAGTTTCCGCCTGATCAAGGTGCAAATTAGTCAAATAATGTCTAGCTGACGGGATGGGAAAGCCGGATCGGCTGCCAACGACTACATCTGAACACGACGACTCGGCTAAGATCCTGTTATGAACCATTTCTCTCTCTACCAGCGACGAAAGAGGATAAAGATCATGTCCAAGCAAGAGAAAATACAGAGATGGTAACAATAATCCATGTGAAATCCTAGAAACGCAACCAGAAAACGCCAAACGTGTTTGTCACTCTTGCAAAATGCACGCCCACAGAAAACACTGCACGTGTCTTGCACTTCCAAATCTCTTGGCAGGAAGGTCACATTCCCATCAGGAGAAGTCATGGAGTCCCATGGCCACCGCCCCCACTCATATTTGTCAATGGTGTAATGTGGCGCCAGGAATTGACCTTGAGGTCAGTGATTGATGTGTCAGGATGTTACATCCTTTGCTTGTGGGAACAGAAGCAGCTGTGCTTTGTTATGATGGGAAGTGTATGTAGGAACACACGCAGTCGCGCACACACACACTGCTTGTCATACCTGCTGCTCGTAAAACGGTGGTAATGCAACATACACAGCTTATGAGTTAAGTCCCTTTTTGTAGAGATGTGGGAGTTAGTGTGTGCTCACGTGTTTTCCTGTCTCTATAGAATGTGTGTGTGTGCGTCTGCGTGTTTCTGTGTGTATGGACTTATGTGTGAGTGTGTGGGGAAAAACCCTCTTCTCTCACTGTGTTGCGATGGACAGATTCTGTTGGCTGGGAGTTCCTTTCCAGCCCCAGAAAGTAGACATGGGGATTTCCTGTAATGTGCAATTTCACTCGTGCACAACTGGAACTGTTCTTGGCAGCCATTAGCTGCCTGCGCTCTCATTCTTCTCATTCTCCGCCCCTCTCCTGTTTCTCTCTGTGCCCCATCCTCTCCCATGCCAACTTTCCCCATCCTTTTCTTTCGCTCTTTGCCCATCTTTCCTCTCTCCCTACGTTTCTCCTGCCTGCAACCTAGTTTTGTCTTTCCTTCTCACCTCACGTGTCAGTGTCTGTCCCCTGCTCTCTCTCTTTCTCTCTTCCTTGTCAACTCTTCTGTCTTTCCATAGTCTTCCCTCACTCCCTTTCTCCCTTTTCTCCCGTTCTAACACAGGTCCAGGCCTGTGGTGGTGTTAGCCCTCTAGCTGTGCTGTCAGCTTTAACCCAACCTCTCTCTCCGTTGATGTCATGAGTGACCCCTTTTTAACCCTAGCCGTCCCTTGACTGTGGCCACTACCCATAGCTGACAATGAGAGGCAAGTCCAAGGGTGGAACAGGCATGTTTCTCAGGTTGAAGGGCAGAATGGAAAACATTATTTATCTTGCCAAATGACCAATGCTGTAACCTGGGATGGTTGATGATTCACCGGTTCATCCTTCTTTCATCAATCACATGCAGTTTATAAATCAAACACTGACAGTACTACATGTCCATAGAGAAGTTATCCAAGTCAGAGACACACAAAGTCATTCACATTGCAAGCAAATTTGTTTTTGAATTAATCTCCCCATCCAAATGACGTGTATGAGATCACTCTCTACCATTTTGTTTCTCTGTCTGTATCAAACAGGAAAGCAGGCTGAGTGCCGGCAGGGAGGTTTTCACACCGTTGTCTATATGACTCTGGAAAGAGGAGTACTCTCTCTCTCTCACTCAACTAGGCTTTAATGGTTCTCAGAGAAAGCAGTCGTTTTAATCATCCTTTTTGAGCACACACCCTATTCACTGATAATCCACTGGAGGATGAGACAACGTTTAACAAATAAATGCATTTAAGAGAGTGTGTGTATAGAGGGCATGTGCACTGTACTGCATGTGGAGGGTGCCTAAAGAGCCTGGTCCACCAGGGATTGCGATGCACCCCACAGCTCTCTAGGTCGTTCTGGAGGCGAGGGCACAGCTGTGGTGTGTCAGCCCCAGCCAGAATCGTCATCGCAGGCCATTCCTACCGAGTGTCCACCCTTCACCGTTCAGACGAAAACCACTCGGGAGTCTCGTTGCCCCCCGAGGGCTCCGACCACTGTTTATTTGGCAGCCGAGGTTTCCTACAGATGAAGGTCCTAACTTGGGGGAGACCGAGAGAGGGGGAAGAGATGGAGGGGGATAGAGGGAGAGATGGGGTAGGAGAGAAAGAGAGAGGGGAAAGAAAGCGTGAGAGAGAAAGAGATGGAGGGGGACAGAGGGAGAGATGGGGTAGGAGAGAAAGAGAGAGGTGAAAGAAAGCGGGAGAGATTAAGAGATGGAGGGGGATAGAGGGAGAGATGGGGTAGGAGAGAAAGAGAGAGGGGAAAGAAAGCAGGAGAGAGAAAGAGATGGAGGGGGATAGAGGGAGAGATGGGGTAGGAGAGAAAGAGAGAGGGGAAAGAAAGTGGGAGAGAGAAAGAGAAGGGAGGTAAAGGGAAAAGTGGAGTGGCAGCCCTCCAAAGATATTAGAAGTATGGGTGGCAGGATGGAGGGAACAATCGCTTCCTCATCGTTCCTCCCACATTACACCATTCAGCTGTTCACATCCCTGGCTGTGTCCCAGCGGTTTCCTTTCCTCTCCCCTCTCTCTCCTTTCCTCTCCACTCTTTCAGAAACACTGATGGGTGAATGGACTGGATAGGTTTCCACCATAATGATTTAATGTATCCATGAGCCTTTACAGATCAGTGATCATGATTAGAGCCATGAGTTTTTTTCTGACCAGGTACCCTGACCAGGAAAAACTCTGAACCCTAGTTATCGGCTACAACTGTAGTTGTAGGCTACAAATTATAAGGCTTTTGGTTTTCCCAGGGCTCTTCTCATGGTATTAGGTGAATGAGGTTGAGTTTCCCCTTTAAACGAGCACTTGGAATCTGATCCAACGACATGAGATAAAGGAAAATATTGGAATGCTAGTATACCGCACTAGTGGGCTGAAATGCCTCTCGTGATCTCTCTTCTCTATTCTTTCCACTCCAAAGAAGGTTTTTTTTTGCAACGAGGAGACCTGGGTTCAATCTCTTCTGGGCTCTAGTGGTCTTTTGTTGACCTTCACACTAAAACAGATGGAAAGATAAGAAGAGCTACGATTCTTTGTGAAGTCCATGTGTGGAGAAGAAATGTGCTTTTATTAAATGTAATGTCAATTGAAATGTCATTTTAGATCATGCATATTAAGATAGGGTCATACTGTGTGAGACCACCTTGGAGAATAGAGGGTTTGTTTTTTAAATGGCAAACTGTCAATCATAATCAAAACTCAGTTACCTCTTATCTCTGTCAACACATGTCACTCTCTTGCCCAAATCATTCTTTAACAAATTATTCACATCCCTTCCTCATATGGTCAGTGCCTGACAGTCAGTTTCATCTCTCTCTCTCTGTGTGTGTGTGTGTGTGTGTGTGTGTGTCAGTTTACTGGGCATGAAATGTAATGTGGTCAGTTTTGATCACACAGGACACAACCATAATCAGGCAATCGAGCAGTGAAGTCTAGACTGAGCAGTGAGACATGGGGCAGGGCAAAGTGCATGCATATTCCTTACAGATCCACAAGAGGGCGGTATGAGTCCAAAAATCTTTAGGCCAGTACAGACACCTCAGTCATTCGTCACATGTATGGCTGTGGGTACGCAGACCCACGAGCCACTGCGGCCTCTCATGACGAGTTCCGTTTTTTGCCCATCCCCGTTCTAGTGTTTAGTGCCACTGACCATGGCAGAGATTTGTATATAATGACGAGATGTTCATATCTCCGGCCTAACAATGGGAGTCGTTGTCCCAAAGGAAGGAAGGCAGGCGACAAGCGTAGGTCTGCATATTAAACCCTGACTTGCACTCCTCCCACTTTTCCGTTTTTCTCATCCTAGAAAGTCAATAAAACCACAATAAATACTCATTTAAATACACACAAATAACTTTTAGGCTGCATTTAGACAGGCAGCCCAATTCTGATATTTGTTTCACTCATTTGTATTTTGACCAATTAGATCAGCCCCCTGAAAAATATCTGATGTGATTGGTCAAAAGTCTAATTAGTGGAAAAAGATTAGAATTGGGCTGCCTGTCTAAATGCAGCCAAATATTGTTAAGGTTGTTGGATGACTGTTCAACTGTATGCATAAGTAATGAATGCCAATGAATTTCATGAAGGTCAGGGGTGTCATGCACACTGAAAATCTGAGGAGGCACAAAGTATGTGAGGATGGCTGGGGGGTGGGCCGGAGGGGGGCTGGTCTGGAATCTTGAGAATTTTGCATTTATTTTTCAAACATCTGAAACATCTTTTTCCTACAATCTAGAGTCATAATCATTATGCTTAATTCTATATTTAAAAAGAAAAAGTTCTGCATATCTAAGCATACCTTTTGATCTGTCGGTATCCTCCTGATTTGTTGGTATTTTTTGTATTAATAAATATGCTTCTCTTTGCTAACATCTGGGTAAATGATTGAAAAGAATGTGAGTCTTATTCAGTACATTTCATCATTTCTTGCTGTTCTAAAGTCTACCAACCTTGCAAGCAGGTATGCCAGCAGGTATGCCAGCTAAGATCATTAGACAAGCTAGCTACTCTAACTTGATTGATCGCCTGACATATCTTCTTGGCAGCTAGTTATGAGGTTGGGAACCTATCTGGGTTAGCTAGCCAACTTCATAAATTTGCTACAGATGTAGGATCTTAATTTGATCACCCTGTTGCAAGTTAACTTGTAGTGTATTTGTGTTTTAAAAAGGTTTCTGACATTTTTTTAATTTCCACTTTGAAATTACAGACTTGACTTTCCCTTACAAAAAATTTCCCTTACAAAAAATTATTTTCCTGCTGTAGCAAACTGGCTTAAATAAAAACAAAACAATTTCAGGACATCTGTGGGGGGTACGTGCCCCTGTGCCCCCTAAGGGCATGACGCCTCTGTTGCTTGTACCCAATGGAACCTTTGTGCGTGATGCACGCTGATACAATATATATATACAATATGTTGCACAATCAACATGTGTTTCAATTCTCGTATTAACAGGATTTTGGATCTAAAAACGTTAATTCATTCATTAATTCATTAATTCACAAGAGCTAAAAACAACTTCAGTGATAAAAAATGTTCCGACACCCTATTGGTTCCTGGATTAGAGTAGCCTAGACTAGATTATTGGCTAAAAGCGGTTCATGTGATATACACCCAATTAACAGCAGGTGCAAAGTAAACCTCATCATGCTAAACCACGCTCTCCTGGTTTAATTTGTCCAAAAGGCTTCAGAGAGATGACGTTCAGGAGCTTGCAGGGATTTGTAGTCTTGCAGGATGTCTACTTTGTTTCATTTTTTTTACCCCATTTTTCAGGATATCCAATTCCGATCTTTTCTTTTCGCTGCAACTCCTCAACGGGCTCGGGAGAGGCTAAAGTTGAGTCTTGCATCCTCAGAAACATGACCTGCCAAACCGCGCTTCTTAACACCTGCCCACTTAACCTGGAAGCCAGCTGCACCAATGTGTCGGAGGAAACACTGTTCAACTGACGACCAAAGTCAGCCTGCAGGCGCCCGGCGTGCGACAAGGAGTCACTAGAGCACGATGAGCCAAGTAAAGCCCCCCCGGCCAAATCCTCCGCTAACCCGGACGATGCTGGGCCAATTATGGGACTCCCAGTCACGACCGGTTGTGACACAGCCTGGGATCGAACCCGGGTCTATAGTGACGCCTCAAGCACTGCCATATGCAGTGCCTTAGACCGCTGCACCACTCAGGAGGCCTCATGATGTCTATTTTGATGCTAATTAGCATTTTTGAATCTGAGAGTAAATAGAGCTGAATGTATTGATAAGTCACCTTGTCTGAGAAAGATTTACATGGTTATCAAAATGTCACACCAAGGGTAAACCTACACGAAACAATCTCCAATGGGAAAATTTATGTTGGGGGAAAAAAACGATTGGAACCATTTCCCTGTTTGACTACTAGGTTTTATGGGTATTATGACACCTTCACTGTGGGCCCATATAAGGTAGGGGTGTCAAACTCATTCCACGGAGGGTCTAGTGTCTGCAGGTTTTGGTTTGTCCTTCAGCCAAGCGTAGGCTGAAGTGGTATCAAGCTCGCCGCCAATGGACTCTGGAGCAGTGGAAACGCATTCTCAGGAATGATTAATCACGCTTCACCATCTGGCAGTCCGATGGACAAATCTGGGTTTGGCGGATGCCAGGAGAACTCTACCTGCTCAAGTGCATATTGCCAACTGTAAATTTTGGTGGAGGAGGAATAATGGTCTGGGGCTGTTTTTCATGGATCGGGCTAAGCCCCTTCGTTCTAGTGAAGGGAAATCTTAACACGACAGCATACAATTCATTTTTTGATGATTCTGTGCTTCCAATTTTGTGGCAAAAGTTTGGGGAAGCCTCCCGATTTAGCACAGTGGTCTAAGGCACTAGCTGTGCCAATAGAGATCCTGGTTCGAGTCCAGGCTCTGTCGCAGCCAGCTGTGACCGAGAGACCCATGAGGCGGCACACAATTGGCCCAGCATCGTCCGGGTTAGGGGAGGGTTTGGCCGGCAGGGATGTCCTTGTCCCATTGCGCTCTAGCGACTCCTGTGGCGGACCGGTTGCATGCACAATGACACGGTCGCCAGGTGTACAATGTTTCCTCTGACACATTGGTGTGGCTGGCTTCTGGGTTAAGCGGGCATTGTGTCAAGAAGCAAGGCGGCTTGGTTGGGTTGTGTTTGTTTCAGAGGACACATGGCTCTCGACCTTCTCTTCTCCCGAGTCCGTAAGGGAGTTGCAGTGATGAGACAAGACTAACTTCCAGTTGGATACCATGAAATTGGGGAGAAAAAGGGGTATAAATAAATACATAAAAATTATATATAGGGGAAAGGCTTTTTCCTGTTTCAGCATGACAATGTCCCCGTCAGCATGACAATGTCCCCGTGCTCAAAGCGAGGTTCATACAGAAATGGTTTGTCAAGATCGGTGTGGAAGAACTTGACTGGCCTGCACAGAGTTCTGACCTCAAACACCTTTTGGGATTAATTGGAATGCAGACTACGAGCAAGGACTAATCACCCAACATCAGTGCCCGACCTCACTAATGCTCTTGTGGCTGAATGGAAGCAAGTCCACACAGCAATGTTCCAACATCTAGTGGAAAGCAGCAGAGGGGGACCAACTCCATATCAGTTCCCATGGTTTTGGAATGAGATGTTCGATGGACAGGTGTCCACATACCTTTGGTCATGTAGTGTCTATAGGCCTCTGTACCCTCCGTGGGGGTCCGTGGTTACAGCTAGGGGGAGGCGTTGTACAGTGGTCACACAACCAGGAAGAGCTTGATAGAAAAAGTCTCGCAGCCTAAGTGAAGTGTCAGTAGGCAGGCACAGAGAACAGCAGGTCTCGACGTCCCTGACAACCCCTAAACTCGTGCCAATAACTATTATTGGATTCGGAAACGGAGCTGGAAGAGTAAATGTATTTGAATTTTAAAGCTTATTTTGTGAATTTGGTTTATCGTTTGAGCTAGAATATTGTCAATTTGAAACACAGCAGAGAAACTCGAGTGGCTTTTGAGGTTTACAGTCTCAACCTACTAGAGACAGTCTTCCCTATCCTTTGCCATGGCTTCGACAACCTGTACCAGATTTACCGACGAGTATAATCTCTACGAAGAGCTGGGAAAGTAAGTATTACAATGTTTTTTAAAACATTTTTTTAAGCCATCTTGATTGCGTTATGTTTAAGTACTGACGCTCTAAACGATTGGTTCTTAATAAGATTACCTGTTACCTGCGTGGTGCACAGAAACGGCGCTTACTGTATTTACATGTTGTCTTTAAATAATTATCCTAAACCTGTCCTCTTTAAAAGCGTTTTTTTTTAAATATATTTTTAATTCGGTTTAATGTTTACGTATTTCAATAGCTCTTGGCAAGTCCCCGCCCTTTCAGTGGAGTAACCATTGTAGTAAGGGCGTTGAAATTCCCAAGTGGTGCGTTTTCGTTTATAAAGGGTAGCGCCTCCAAGTTTATCGAAAAACCTTTCTTCAGAAGCAATGTCATCCTCAGCTCTCAGCAAAATGAAAGTGCCCATGTAAATGTGACCTATTGATCCGCTCTTTATTATTATTGCCCAATGCCCACGTGTCATTATGCTTGTTCTTGCAGTTATTGTCAACACATTGATATTAATGATGGTGTATTGTAGGTCCAAGGGTCACCGTTTTAAATTGGTAACAGCCCTCTATCTCTGTGTGACTGAGAAGATGCCCTTGGCATTACTGACTGTAGACTGCCCTACTGTACCAGCACAGGGCGCCTTTGCGGGGGTGGGGACAATAATTATGTCACTCGCACTTTCTCTGTCTTCAGTGCTATTTTCAGCGACGTGTCAAGAAGTGGTGCGAGGCTCCAGTGCTTGTAGTCTATTTCTCTTTCTTTGGCATTACATGTGCTGGACTATATGCAAACCTCTCAAATTTGACTAGTTACCCAGGGATCCACGGGGCACCTTTTTTTTTGTCTCACCTGTTTAAAACGATAGAAACAAATGTTTTGATTTGTCACCACTGCCTTTTTATGTCTCAATAAATGACCATTTTAAAGTCAAGTCAATCAGCTCCATTGTTTGAGTACTCATCTGTTTTTATGTTTTCCTAAAGGGGAGCTTTCTCCATAGTGAAAAGATGCATGAGGATCTCCAGCGGACAGGAGTATGCTGCCAAAATCATCAACACAAAGAAGCTATCTGCTCGGGGTAGGATCCTCTACCATGTCTTTGCCGTTTCTGTTGACAACCACTGAATATCCCAACAACTCCCTGTTATGTCAAAAGTTTTCAGTGAGATGCACAGGTGGTGGCTTTTGCCTGGTATTTATCTTCAAATGACACGGGAACATGGTACATAAGTGGTATGCAAGCGTTTCCCAAAAACGTTGTCCTCGGGACACCAAGGGATGCACTTTTTATTTAATTTTTTACACTGATTCAAATGATCAAAGCTTGATGATTAGTTGATTATTTTAATCAATTATGTAGTACTAGGGCGAAAACCAAAACGTGCACCCCTTGGGGTCCCGAGGACCGAGTTTAGGAAGCCCTTGTGGTATGCAGTTCCAGAGAAGGATCCATTGTTGCCACATATTGCTCAGTAAATACCAGAGCTGGAACCAAGTCGCACTCATTTGAGTCACAAGGTCGGAGTCTCAAGTCAAGTCCCAAGTAGAACGGGTCAAGTCTCGAGTCAAGTCCAAGTCGTACATTATAAAAGCAAGTCGTAACCTGTCCTATCTAAACACACAGGTAGAGAGCAAGACTGCACAGCCTCCCCTTGAGAAACCAAATCAGACCTCTCTAACAGGATTACAAACGGGTACATATAAGCAATTGGCCACTCGCAGGACCATACAAGTAACCAATTGGCAAATACAACCAATAAACTGGTTCGACAATGTTATTTTTTTTTAAAGGCAATTTCCACAGCCATTGTTACATTGGTACATTCATCTTAATCAGACGTAATGATTATTAATGCTATTTCATCACCATTCATCACCATTCATACATGGAACAATCATTTTCTCTTATTCAACGTTCTGACCCCAAAGCGTGGCCCGCCCTCCTATTACGCACCACCAGAATGAGAAACACAGGACACATGGAACTCTGACATAACCCGGGAAATGTGAACAAAGGAAACACACGTTGGGTTAAATGAACAGAACTTAAGTGTTCCGAACGTTCGTTGCGCCCAGAGGGTAAGATATGGTCCATTTTAAAGGTATCAAACATGAAACAGAAAAATGGAATGGTGAAACGCTAGCAACTATTGTAGGATTAGATGGCATATAGATTGACCAAATATGCATTTTAAACGTGTGAAAGCAAGAGCAAACATTTCAACAATAGAGTTTGGAGAGCGCAAGTGGAGACGACGTGCCTGTGGTGCGTCTTCGCCACAGTAATAATTGAATTTGAACAACAAATTCCAAATGTTAGCTTCATAAGTAAATCATCAATTTCAAGCAATTTTGACATACCAAAAGACCAGTAGGCCTATTGTAGTAATTGTTGCTTGATGCCCCATTGCTGGTGAGCTTGCAAGTAATGCAAAGATCTTTATAACTAACCCAAGATAGATCAGAGCCTGTTCTTTCCAATGAATCATTAGTGGGCAGAACAAGCAAAGGAGGTGGGCAGAGCCAAGCGCGAGCTAGTAAGATACAATTGGCACATTCTAGCATTTATTTGCATATTTCCATTAGAGAGCGCCTACGGTATGAAGTGCCCATGTCCAATAACTCAATTCGTCCTTGCACTTCTTCTAAACAACTGAAGTTTTAGAAACTTTGGCATAGTGTAAAGAAGAAAAAAAAAAAGTCTACTCTTGTTACAGATTCTTGTTTTGGAAACCGAAAACTGTAGGGCAATCAAATGTTTCATCGATGAGAAAATTATCTGAATGTAGGCCAAAATCCATATCGCTCCGTCTTCCCCCACTACTGGCACCCTGGGCTTCCTCTCATCACCATATTTGATACAGAGTGGAAACGCCAACCAGATGCTTCACGTTTATATGTCCGGTGAAATATGTGGCTCATTGTTCTATCTGTGGTTAATATTCTTGATCACCAAAGCATTTTGTAGCAGGCAATTTTCTCTCCCTACAATTAGATGTTTGCACTGACCTCTGATCTTATAGCTGCACAGCAATCTGTTTCCTAGCTCACCTGACCTGTGACTGACTTTGCTTGTCCAATCAGAGGGCCTAGTGTGCATTTCACTAGCCAATCTGTTGCACGTTTGTTTTGCTAGGGCGACGCTGTGACTACTGTCTCTGGCTGCGTGGAGAGTCATGCATGGAGACTGTGCCACACAATTTGTGACAAAATGTTACAAAACCTGGCCGAATAATTTCAAGTCGTCAGCTTCAAGTCATAAAATTTGTGACTCAAGTCAGACTTGAGTCTAAGTCATGTGACTCAAGTCCACAACTCTGGTAAATACCAGCTGAGCTAATGTCACCAAGAAGAATGTGTCTTGGCTAGAAGGGATACAGTTTATGTCAGAGACATCACACTCTCGCTATGAACTCTGACTTTGAACAGCTAGTAATGCTGGCTATCTGACACTAATTCAATGTTTTACATTTTTGTAATAAATTATTTCAATGGACGAGAGGAAATATAACTTGTAATGTTGGTCACCATCTATATGTCACAGTGACATGCCTAGCTATTACTGCCCTCGGGATGCATCATGCATGACAACAAGCCGGTGTGAATGGCAAGTGCACCGGTGTTGTATTCAGGTACTTGCCAACGCGAGTTGCTTCATTCTGGGCAGCTGTATCATTAGGTCTCAGGCGGTAGCTAACATGGTCCACTTTTTTCCCTCCCAAAACTTATTTATCTGGAGTACGATAGCCAGGGCCGGCCCTGGACGTTCTGCCGCCCTAGGCGAGACAAAAATAACTACATCTTAGACATTCTTATGAATCTAAGCTTAGCACTTTCAAATGTTACCTTTCCACCTAGACAGAGGCTCTACTGATGCAGAAAACTGTAAGCTTCAACTGCTGGCTACTCGTCCGTTGTATAACCCAACAACAGAAGTGCTTCCCGGGTTTAAACAAACATCTATTCTTTTCAGAAAGAGATGAGATCAATTATCAGGGACAGAATAGCATTTTTTTTTTTTTTTATCTCCTCGAATATTATAGGCTGCAGTTTAGCGAAATCGATATCCCCATATGCATCGGAGTCACGTCTTTCGTGGCCATTTTAGAGCTTGTTTCTACCATAAGGCATCACCGAGTTAAGCATTGTTATAGGACGCTTGATATAATCTGGATACGTTTTATGTATTTATTTCAAAATATAAAGCAAACAATATATATCCTTTGTTAAAGAAAAGGGCAACAGGGATATGTGATACCCTCACTCAATTCGATCCCTGGTTTAAGTCGAACACAGGTCAAGCCCTTCCCAGACACCAAGATATTTAATCAGTGCATGCGACAATATTGGAGTATTTGGCTTTACTGACATCTATGGATATTATAATTGTCTGTCAAACAGGTAGGTTTACCACTTATTCTTTGGAAGATGAAGAAATAAACTCAAATTATCTATGTAATTCTGTGTTTAGGCCAATTCCCCTCCTTATCCTGATGTGGCCCAGCCTGCACTAACATATCCCGTAAAGATCCATTCATATATTTTGGCCACTCACAGGGATCTTTTTTTTGTTTTGTCTGGGAGTCGGATTTAGCAGAAGCACCACCACTGTCGTCGGGGATGGGGAGCAACGAGTCTGGGTCCAAGATAGTAGGGTCTTCCCCGGCATTGTTTGGAGGTGTGGCGAGGCCTGGTGCGAACACCTGTTCTTGTCCAGCCAGAGAGCTGTCATCATCGTTGGAAGTGCATGGTTCGGACTCACCCGGTTTGCCCTCTTAGCTGCTAGAATCAACGAACGGGGGATTGTTGTTCTCGGGAAAAGAATTGCTTGTCCTCGTAGGCTTGTCATTTGCTTGCTGCACGCTGATACATTTCACCAGTGAATTTCTTTGGTTTAGAGATTGTGCCTCTTTTCTCATTGTTTAAAAAAATATTTGCTTCCTGATAGTTTTTGTCTCTTAGACATGGTAGCAAATTGTTTCAAATCTCTATAGATTACTTTTAGCAAACATTATATCGACTAGTAGTAACTAGCTAATGTTAACAGGCTAAGTTAGGCTACTGCCTTAATCACTAATTGTCTATATCACAAAAAAAACAATTTATTTGGCAGATACATTTTTATTAATGTTTCACAATTGGATATTCCCATATAAACACACATCACCATAGCTTTGGGGTGGGGTGGAGGCGGGAACTGCAGCAACGCTATGAGCTGGTGGTGTAGTAGCCAATCAGGTGCGCCGGAGTGTGGCAGCCAATTGTCAAAATGCCGCCCCAAATTCAAGTGCCACCACAGGTGGCGGCCTAATCTTGCCTAATGAGAGGGCTGTCCCTGACGATAGCAATTTACACGAGAAATTACTTATTGGTACTCCCGCTTGCTCAGCACTGCCTACCCACAGTGCGGCGAGGGAAGTCGATAGTGTAGCCATCAGGGTGACTGCTAAAGCACATTTGTTGTAGGTATTTCCACCACAAATGTTTTTTTTTAATTGAACCTTTATTTAACTAGGCAAGTCAGTTAAGAACAAATTATTTTTTACAATGACGGCCTACACCAACCAAACCCGGAAGACTCTCGGCCAATTGTGCGCCGCCCTATGGAACTCCCAATCACGGGCAGTTGTGATACAGCCTGGATTCTAACCAGGGTGTCTGTAGTGACGCCTCAAGCACTGAGATGCAGTGCCTTACACGGAACCCAAAACGGCTGCGCGTGTGCGCCATCGTGCATACATTTATTTTGTGCCCCAACACCAAACGCGATCACAACACGCAGGTTAAAATATCAAAACAAACTCTGAAAAGCATAAAACATTTATGGCAATTTAGCTTGCACTTGCAAGCTAATTTATCCTATTTAGCTAGCTTGCTGTTGCTAGATAATTTGTCATGGGATATAAACATTGAGTTGTGCATTTAAGGTAAAATAACAAGATCCTCTACTTCCGACAATTAATCCACACATAAAACGGTCAACTGAATCGTTTCTAGTCATCTCGCCTCCTTCCAGGCTTTTTCTCCTCTTAACTTTATATTGCGATTGGCAACTTTTCATAAATTAGGTGCATTACTGCCACTGACCTCATTCGTCTTTCATTCACCCACGTGGGTATAGCCAATGAGGAGATGGCACGTGGGTGCCTTCTTCTAGAAACCAATGAGGAGATGGGAGATGCAGGACTTGCAGTGCGATCTGTGTCAGAAATAGAACTGACTTCTATTTTAGCCCTTGGCAACGCAGACACTTGTTGGCGCGCGCAATAATTGAAAAACATAGATTTGTAAATGTATTTTGCCACGCTCGCTCATGCGACGCGAGTGGTGTAGTCAGCCTGTATCTAACGCCCCTCGGGAGCCCAACTACAGCATTTAACGTCTACATTTTTGTGGGGAAAAAAATGTAACAAAATTGAATGATTCTGAACACACTCCAAAGTCCCAACTTCGGCAGAAAAAGTTTCAAACTCTCGCAGGAGTTTGACATGAGCTGTATCCCTTCTAGCCATGCCCAGAAGAATGCGGTATGTGGTTCTAGTTTGTTGGTCACTTGTCTCAAAGCTCTGTCAGCCTGTGAGAATTACAATAACCCCTCTGACCTCAGTCAATGACAGGAGAATTCTTCAAGACCCAATTGACCTGCAAACCAACGTCCCCCAATTTGCTCTTTCTCCCTTATCTTTTGAGGGTACAGTGTACATTCATAACAGTATGAACATGACTGTATGAGCATGACAGTAGTTGGATGTGGTCAGGCGTCTTTTGTGACTGCTTATCAACGTCTATCTTTACAGTTCCTGTTTCACTTTCATACCCTTCGTACTCCTTGTGGCGAGGCATAAATACCGTAGCTTGTGATTATGCAAGTCATAACAACATCGGTTAACCTGCATTGATTTCTGATTAGCAGTACACGATTCACAGTGTAGCCTATTGTGTCACAACCCCAGTCACTATGGGAATGGACCCGTGTTTGAAGCGAAACTGCACGTGGTAGAAATAGACATGCATTCTTTATGACCTTTTGTGTGTCTATTTCCTGGTGCTACTATAGCAAGTCTTTCCTCCGTACATTGGACCGCCTGTCTAGGAAGCAGCTCTCTGGCCTGTTTTTTTTCTCTTTTATTCTCTCCATCCTTCTCTCTGAGGGAGTTTGTGGGTCGTGGCTCCCCGCTGTCTGTATGCCATTATGCTTGTCTGATTTCCCTCCACAAGCCTTAATGGGCTGCTGACAGACACACTAAGACACACACGCGATGTCTCGTGGGGAATCGGGGGTTTCCTTGCTGCACATACACTTTAGAACAGTCTGCTCGGGTGACGGAGGGCTAGAGACTAGGAAAGGGATGGAGTGAGGGATGAATAGGACTAAGAGACAGGAATGTAATTCTATCACAGACAAGTGCTAGACAACATGTCTAGAACAGAACATTTAATTAAATGAGCGCGGGAGAACAATAGGGAAGGAAATAACAGAGCTGGAATGAGGAAACAGTAGCCTTTTTCTTACACAATCCCCTTTGTCTGTGCTAGCTACATAGAGTAAGGCGACAATTAGATTGCTGAGGTGATGAATAGAGGGAGGCCCAGGGAGGGTTGAGGAGAAGTTTGAGTTTTTTTCCCCCCCCATGATTGATCCCAGGCTAGGATTGGCTTGACTGAGTGACTCCACTGAGATGTGGCTGCCCTTACCTGAGAGCAGGAGAGATCGTGTCTCCCCATTTCTGAACTGACGGCCACCTTAGAAGAAGGAAACCCCAGCTCTGTGTCCTGGAGGGCTGGAGTAACATACTTAACAGGCTGGGGATCATACCTCACAGGTTTATGTGGTGATAAAACAAGCCACTGTATCTAAGCTGTAAATCTAGCACCAGCATTTTGAAATCTTATCCTGCTTAATGGCATTGAGTAGGCTACTAATAATGGGCAGTACTGTAGAGTAGGGCTGGGAAGTTCCAGGGACCTGACGATATGAGATTATCATAATGCTTAGGTGTCGATACGATATGTATTGTGATTCCCGCGATTCTATATGTATTGTAATTCGATGTTCCAAACATATTGCTCACTATGCACTGAGTGTACAAAACATGAATAACACCTGCTCTTTCCATAACCAGTTGAATCCAGGTAGAAGCTATGATCCTGTATTGATGTCACTTGTTAAATCCACTTCAATCTTTGTAGATGAAAGGGAGGAGACGGGTTAAAGAACATATATTTTTTAAGCCTTGCGATAATTGGGACATGGATTGTGTGTGTGCCATTCAAAGGGTGAAAGAGCAAGACAAAAGATGCCTTTGAACGGGGTATGGCAGTAGATGCCAGGCGCACCGGTTTGTGTCAAGAACTGCAACGCTGCTGGGTTTTTCCACACTCAATAGTTTTCCGCATGTATCAAGAAGGGTCCACCACTCAAAGGACATCCAGACGATTTGACACAACTGTGGGAAGCATTGGAGTCAACTTGGGCCTGTGGAATGCTTTCAACACCTTGTAGAGTTCATGCCCTGGTGAATTAAAGCTATTCTGAGGGCAGGAGGGGTTTTGTACAATCAGTATATGTTTGCTGCAGAGAGACTAGAGCGCATGAGAACCAGTTTTGATCAGTCAGAGAAATGGTGATGACAACATGTCTCACTATTTAAAAAGATTCAGAGCAAACTATAGGATGGAAAATACTGGCGTTTTGCCGTAGGTACAGCCGACTAGCGCTAGTTAACTTTACCTACAGAAGCAAAATACAATTGAAGTCGGAAGTTTACATACACCTTAGCCAAATGCATTTAAACATTTAATCCTTGTAAACATTCCCTGTCTTAGGTCAGTTAGGATCACCACTTTATTTTAAGAATGTGAAATGTCAGAAAAATAGTAGAGAGAATTATTTCTTTCAGCTTTTATTTCTTTCATCACATTCCCAGTGGTAGGACGTTTACATACACTCAATTAGTATTTGGTAGCATTGCCTTTAAATTGTTTAACTTGGGTCAAACGTTTCGGGTAGCCTTCCACAAGCTTCCCACAATAAGTTGGGTGAATTTTGGCCCATTCCTTCTGACAGAGCTGGTGTAACTGAGTCAGGTTTGTAGGCTTCCTTGCTCGCACACGCTTTTTCAGTTCTGCCCACACATTTCTATGGGATTTAGGTCAGATCTTTGATGGTCACTCCAATACCTTGACTTTGTTGTCCTTAAGCCATTTTGCCACAACTTTGGAAGTATGCTTGGGGTCATTGTCCATTTGGAAGACCCATTTGCGACCAAGCTTTAACTTCCTGACTGATGTCTTGAGATGTTGCTTCAATATATCCACATAATTTTCATTCTTCATGATGCAATCTATTTTGTGAAGTGCACCAGTCCCTCCTGCAGCAAAGCACCCCCACAACATGTTGCTGCCACCCTGTGCTTCACAGTTGGGATGGTGTTCTTCGGCTTGCAAGCCTCCCCCTTTTTCCTCCAAACATAACGATGGTCATTATGGCCAAACAGTTTTATTTTTGTTTCATCAGACCAGAGGACATTTCTCCAAAAAGGATGATCTTTGTCCCCATGTGCAGTTGCAAACCATAGTCGGGCTTTTTTTATGGCAGTTTTGGAGTAGTGGCTTCTTCCTTGCTGAGAGGCCTTTCAGGTTATGTCGATATAGGACTCGTTTTACTGTTGATATAGATACTTTTGTACCTGTTTCCTCAAGCATTTTCAAGGTCCTTTACTGTTGTTCTGGGATTGATTTGCACTTTTTGCACCAAAGTACGTTCATCTCGAGGAGACAGAACACGTCTCCTTCCTGAGCTTTATGACGACTACGTGGTCCCATGGTGTTTATACTTGCGTACTATTGTTTATACAGATGAACGTGGTACCTTCAGGCATTTGGACATTTCTCCCAAGGATGAACCAGACTTGTGGAGGTATACTTTTTTTTTATGAGGTCTTGGCTGATTTCTTTTGATTTTTCCCATGATGTCAAGCAAAGAGGCACTGAGTTTAAAGGTAAGCCTTGAAATACATCCACAGATACACCTCCAATTGACTCAAATTATGTCAATTAGCCTATCAGAAGCTTCTAAAGTCATGACATAATTTTCTGGAATTTTCCAAGCAGGTTTAAAGGCACAGTCAGCTTAGTGTATGTTAACTTCTGACCCACTGGAATTGTGATACAGTGACTTATAAGTGAAATCTATCTGTAAACAATTGTTGGAAAAATGACTTGTGTCATGCACAAAGTAGATGTCCTAACCGACATCGTTTGTTAACAAGAAATTTGTGGAGTGGTTGAAAAATGATTTTTAATGACTCCAACCTAAGTGTATATACATTTCCGACTTCAACTGTATATACAGTACCAGTCAAAAGTTTGGACACACCTACTCATTCAAGGGTTTTACTTTATTTTTAGAGAATGCCAAGAGTGTGCAAAGCTGTCATCAAGGCAAAGGGTGGCTACTTTGAAGAATCTCAAATGTAAAATACTTTTTTATTTAAAAACACTTGTTTTGGTTGCTACATGATTCCATATGTGTTATTTCATAGTTTTGATGTCTTCACTATTATTCCACAATATAGAAAATAGTAACAATAAAGAAGAGCCTTGGACTGAGTGTGTCCAAACTTTTTACTGGTACTGTATATACAGTGCCTTCGTGAAGTATTTAAATTAAAAAAAAAAAAAACACTGAAATATAACATTTACCTAAGTATTCAGATCCTTTACTCAGTATTTTGGCAGCGATTACAGCCATGAGTCTTCTTGGGTATGACGCTACACGCTTGGCACACCTGTGTTTGTAGTTTCTCCCATTCTTCTCTACAGATCCTCTCAAGTAGGTTGGATGGGGAGCGTTGCTGCACAGCTATTTTCAGGACTCTCCAGAGAGGCTCTGGCTGTGCTACTCAAGGACATTCAGAGACTTGTCCCGAAGCCACTCCTGCGTTGTCTTGACTGTCTGCTTAGGATCGTTGTAAACCTTCGCCCCCAGTCTGAGGTTCTGAGTGCTCTGGAGCAGGTTTTCATCAAGGAGCTCTCTGTACTTCGCTCCGTTCATCTTTCCCTCGATCCTGATCCCTCCCGCTGAACAACAGCATGATGCTGCCACCACTGTGCTTCACCGTAGGGATGGTGCCAGGTTTCCTCCAGACTTGACGCTTGGAATTTAGTCCAAATAGTTCAATCTAGGTTTTTTCAGACCAGAGAATCTTGTTTCTCATGGTCTGAGTCTTTAGGTGCCTTTTGGAAAATTCCAAGCAGGCTGTCATGTGCCTTTTGCTGAGGGGTGGCTTCTGTCTGGTCACTCTACCATAAAGGCCTGATTGGTGGAGTGCTTCAGTAATGGTTGCCCTTCTGGAAGGTTCCCCATCTCCACAGAGGAACTCTGGAGCTCCTTCAGAGTGACCATCAAGTTCTTGGTTACCTCCCTGACCAAGACCCTTCTCCCCTGATTGCTCAGTTTGTCCGGGCGGCCAGCTCTAGGAAGTGTCTTGGTGTTTCCAATCTTCTTCTTCCATTTAAGAATGATGGAGGCCACTGTGATCTTGGGGACCTTTAGTGCTCCAGAAATGTTTTGGTACCCTTCCCCAGATCTGTGCCTCGACAAAATCCTGTCTCGGAGCTCTAAGGACAATTCCTTTGACTACATGGCTTGGTTTTTGCTCTGACATGCAACTGTGTCCCTTTCCAAATCATGTCCAATCGATAGAATTGACCACAGGTGGACTCCAATCAAGTTGTAGAAACATTTCAAGGATGATCAATGGAAACAGGATGCACCTGAGCTCAATTTAGATTCTCATAGCAACGGGTCTGAATATTTATGTAAATAAGGCATTTCTGTTTTTGCTCTGTCATTATGGGGTATATTGTGTAGATTGCTGGGGATTATTATTTTTTTAAATCCATTTTTAGAGTAAGGCTGTAACATAACAAAATGTGGAAAAAGTTGAGGGGTCTGAATACTTTCCGAAGGCACTCTATATGTGTGTGTATATAACTCTATCCTTTTTTTCCCCCCCTCGTCACCACTGTAGAGCAGTGTTTCGCAAATTCAGTCCTCGAGTACCACCAACAGTACATATTTTGGTTGTGGCTCCGGACAAGCACACCTGATTCCACTTGTCAACTAATCATCAAGACCTTGACAAGTTGAAATGCAGTATGTTGGCCTGGGCTACAACAGAAATGTGTGCCGTTGTGGGTACTGGAGGACCAGAGTTGGGGAAACACTGCTGTAGTGTGACACAGAGGGGCAACCTGTCTATGTCCTTACATGGTGTGGTGTTATCAGACTCCACTGAAAGCAGGGAGAAACGTGTACGCAGTGGATTGGCCTTGGTTCACTGCCCTGCACTGTTTTGCTTGAGTTAGCTCATGTGTTATCAAGTCAGTCTGTCCCCGTTATCAAATACGTTTCTGTTTAGTAACTAGTGAGCTGCTTTCTTGTGCCTGTGTGCAGTTGGCATTTTGTCACAATGTGCATGTGTGATATACCCACGCTTATTTAATTGTTTGTCCCTTTTCTGTATCCACCACAGGCAGCCCACTGCTTTAACAACAGTGATAATGCTTTAACGTTTGAGGGAATTATTTGCAGTACAGTGCTGACATTCAAGGTTGCTTGTCCTTGCACTGGGGATTCCCGAAGTGGGTCGTGTAAGTTCAGAGGCTCGTGCGATGGTGAAACTCCATAGGGAAGAGTGCCTCCTTACTGACCCACGCTCTTTTTGGCTGGCCGGGTGGAGGTGTTTGGTGTACAAACCTATTTTTCCTCACACGCTTCTGTCAATGCATGGCCATCGGGAGTAGTGCTTTCTGTACTCCATATCTCTCATTTGGTGCTTTCCCCCCTTCTCTAAAATTGGTTCATATTTTTCATGCGTATGTTTTTGTACCTCCTTCCTGCGTGGTAAGATGAGGAAGTATCAGTTTTTGGTGTCAACTGTCTTTCTATAAAGTTGTTGCTTAAAATTCTCTCTTGGTTATGTCTAAGCTAGCAACGAAGACATACGTGTAGGTCAAATGCTACTCATCCACAACGGCAAGCTTGTTTGGTTGACAGTTCAGGCCTACATTGGAAAATATCGGCCAGTGGTCAGACATCAAGCCAGCTAATATTTTCTGTTTGTGGAAAAACAGCAGCTCAACAGTCAGTAACAGAGGAAAAGATCAGCTGAAACCCCGCCATCCCAGGGCTGTGGAAAAGCCACTGGCAATTGTGCACAACGACCACGCTGCTTCTGGCTCCTGGAAGAGAATAATCTTGGCATTCCCATGGACACAATGAGATTTACGGGAAAGTATGTTTTTCCCTCTTTGTTCCGTTAGTCCAAGTACTAGCCTGGAGCTGATGTAGAGAATGTGGATGGAATCACGGAATCCAGACATTAAAACCATAATTCAACAATATAAAAACATGTATTGAACTTGGTAGGAAATCAATTAAATGTATTGAGAATTTATTAATTTGCCCACATTTATTATAAGACATGAACAGAATTCATCAGTGATTTAATTCGTATTTCCTGCAATTTTAAGAGGAAACGAGAATGTCTATGTGGCCACATTTACTTCCAGTTCTCTGCTGGAACTAATTGCAAAAATCACTGATGCCGGAGACTTATATCTCCCTCTCTAACTTTAAGCATCAGCTGTCAGAGCAGCTTAGCTATCATTGCACCTGTACACAGCCCATCTGTAAATAGCCCACCCAACTGCCTCATCCCCATATTGTTTATCTTTTTTGCTCCTTTGCACCCCAGTATCTCTACTTGCACATTTCATCTTCTGCACATCGATCACTCTAGTATTTAATTGCTATATTGTAATTATTTTGCCACTATGGCCTATTTATTGCCTTGCCTCCCTAATCTTACTACATTTGCACACACTGTATAAATCATTTTCTGTTGTGTTATTGACTGTACGTTGTTTATCCCATGTGTAACTCTGTGTCACACTGCTTTTCTTTATCTTGGCCAGGTCTCAGTTGTAAATGAGAACTTGTTCTCAACTGGCCTACCTGGTGAAATAAAGGTGAAATAAAAAAATTAAATGTTTGTGGCTACCACTTTCTGTAGCCGTTAGCAACGATGCAAATGAAAACAGTCTTCTGGTAGATGGAAAGGCTTTCCCAAAAACCTTCTCCATTAAATGATAACTGCAAAGGAGCCTAACCTGGTAGAAGGATCATGATTATTTGCATCAATCCAGGGTATTTGTTTAGACACTCTATCATCACGTGCGTGACAAAAACACTGCTAAACCATAGCCTCTTGCTAGGTGTGCACTTGAATTAAAGGGTAACTACACCAAAATCTAAATTTCTTCGATTTTTCCCAAGCATCGTTGTGGACTAAACATCCAATTTTGTTTTTCTATTAAAATTCCGAAACCTGGAAAAACAAAACGGAATTAGGCAAGAAATAAAACTGATTCTTTGTTGTTTGAAATACTTCCTTCAGTAAACTTGGCCTTATGATATTTTAGACTTGTGTCAATCTCCAAACATGCAATCTCTGGCCACTCAAATCACCCTGGGGTCATTTAGAAGCAGATTTAGCACAGACAGTTGCCATCATCTCGGATAGGGTATCTTTTTCTATATGTTTTAGTTAGTAAAATCAGTTTTGACTTGTGCCTATCCTACTAGGCTCTGTCAGGCTCATTCTCTGCCAATGAGAGGAGTGTAGACTCACCCTCCGACATGGGTTGATTACCCAACCAGACCTCCTAAAGTCTATTTCAGTGGCCCCATAGCATCTAATTAGCATAATACAACAAATTCCATAAAAATCTGTTAGTTAAAGCTCGAGATTTTTTGTTGTTGTTGTTTTGAATGCATCTCAATCCACAGCATCCGCCGACGATGCACTTCAGCAAGGTGACGGAGCTGGAGCGTTGTTTGTCAGACCATGAGACATCCCGGGAAATCAGTCTTCTCACAAAATCGTTTGTAGCGTCCAAACCGTTATGACCCCCTCTATGGAAAGATGACTCTCACGAGCACGCCCACGTGCCTCACAGGACTCTCACAATGCACCAGTTTAAAAAAAAAAAATGAATGGAACTAATGTGTATATATGGAGCCAGTTTAGTGCCAAAAGTATGGGGTTAAATAGAATAAGAATACAAAAAATGGTATCCGGATCTTATCTCTGATTTATAGGACTGCCACTTCAGGACAAACTTTCTTTTGATGTTTTTTGGGGACTATCTGTTATTCAATGCGTTTGTATGCTCTAATAGCAGGAAGGGCCAAATTACATTTTTCATCAATGCTAATGCGCGCACACACAGCGCCCACCATAAATCAAAATCACACTGGCCTGTGCCTTGGCTCATCCTTCCAATATGGCAGATCTTGGTGTCTGGGAATACCCTCTTCACACCAGCATGAATACAGATGATTCGATCACCCCAAAGACAGACATATCCTCCTCAGAGCCCTAACTTTACCATGACTGATTTGACTGCCTTTCTCAGCTTTATATTTCACACCACTTTCAGTTAGTGAATGGACTTCATTTCTGTTATGGTGAAATGTGGCACTAGCTGTGAGGTTCCCCAAGGTGTGAGGGATTTTTTCCCTTCACTCTGTTCCATGGCTGTATATCTCTGTCTGTCTCGTTTTCTTTCACGGCCACGGGGGGTGTTGAGTCATAAACGGTGTTCGTGTCACCAGTGGAAGAGCAGATGGAGTTGTGGTGTTTTATCTCCAGGTTATTTTTGTTTATTCATTCTTTGTAAATCTGAATGGATTTGTGTAAAAGCAAAGCCCTCGGCCCGTTTTAACCCTCATATTCCATTCAAGTGTGTGTGTGTGTGTCTGAAGTCCACTGTGTTACATCACCTTATCAGTATATCTGCTAGGACACCCTGGATATTATGCTGAGCTAGTACATTCCCAGAGCATTTCTAGAACAGAGGAACAAAAGAAAAGCTACAACATTTGGTATGGTGTCAGGAGAACATTTCCTGTGTGTCTGTGCGCATCCCTGCCCCCCCCCCCCCCCCCCCCCCTGTGTTTCAGGCAGGCAGGCAGGCTAAAAATATCTCATTAGACAACAGAGGGGGAGTAAGAGCAGGAAGTAGGGAGAGAGAGGGATGATGTCAGTTGACGAACTATCAGAATGAACAAAATACTCAAGAGCCTTGGCAAAGCGATTTCACATTTGGCTGCATAATGTTCAATGAATGTCAATGAATGAAATGTATTTATATTCCTTCTTATTTCCGTCCTGAATCGGGTCACATGCAACAAAGTATGGCTATATGTTCCGGGTTCTTGTTACGGTCCCTCTAGTTCCACCCAGCCGTGACGGGAACAGTCGTGGGTGAGATGGATCAGGGAAGAGACTGGGAGAGATCAGAAGTGCGTGATGAGACGAGCACAGTGCAGAGGAGCGCACCGCGCCTGGGCCACATGTGCATCAGAACATGTTGTTAGCCACCGTGTCGACGGAAATTCTTTAAACAAATCAAATGAAATTGCAGAGATGGAATCTGGTGTCATCCCCGGGTTTGGCATATCATTGGCGTGGAGGTCTCCTGTTCTTTCTCTCCTGTCCTTGATATCCAGGCATTTTGTCATTCATTTTCGAATGATTCTCTTGTCATTTAGATGATAAATCCATGAAATGCATGGTTTGTCACCATGGTTGGTCACTTGAATCTAAAGCTCAGGCGAGGGGTCCGTCATCAATGTGAGTTGGTTACCAGTGTCTCATTGCGATTTATAACAGTGATGGATACTTGTGGATAATGTGCCACTGAATCCACACACACAAGCACTTGTTTTCAAGCTCCAGACAGATCAGTCTCAGATATCCTCTATCCCATCACTGCTAATACAAAAACATTGACAAACAGGCCGGTCAGGTGTCAGAACGAACGAAGGATTTTGATTTTATATCGTTCTCTCGTTTCTATTCTGTGATCCACGTTGGTTATTTTCCCTCTCCTTCCCTTCGCCTGTTTCCAAGCTCATTTTCCAGTTGGCTGAAACAGCCCTGTGTGTGTGTGTGTGTGTGTGTGTGCTCTGTCTATTTTCAGACCTGACTTACACTCCCTCAGAAGCGCTAGGCTACGCTAGCTAGCTCCATCACCAAGCCACTACACCACAGCCTGTCTGGCACGAGCACTCCTTAAATAATATACAGAGAGAGAATCCACAAAAACAGCTGAAATAAAAGTTGATTCACAAAAACAGTCATTTGTTTTCTCCACCCACCGGGGGTTTGGGGGTGGAAGGATTATCAGTGCATGATTGAATGCAAAAGAACGAAGACATTGAGTGCAGGGAAAAAAAATTGACTCTACTCATACCGTGTGATTTTTTTTTTGCGTAACCACATGCGCGTGCACACACCGTGCATCACGTCGAACCGTAACCCAGATCCTATCTATGTAAGCCTGAAGTGCTGCCAAGCCTGTCATCCCTGATCGATCTGTATGTTTTTTTTCTTCTCCTTCTATTTCCACCTATGGAGGGATAAATGTGAGCTTTCCCCTTGTGCTTCAGTCTAAATCCTTATTTAGCAAAGTAGGCCAGGGAACTCGGGGGGTGGGGGTGGTACAGGGCTCCCTTAATTATAGCCTTTTTGTCTGGGAGACAGGGACAGAAGGGGCGCTCACACTCTTAATGAACGATGACACCATCCACCGGGCCTTCTGGCGTTAAGCATCTATGGCCTTTTCTCATTTTGGCAGTCTGTTCTCCACCCTCTCCTCGGTCCTCGGTCCTCTCTCCTCCATGACCCGGGAAACCGATAAGTGGTCGAGGAGAATTTCTTAGTAGGCGAACGGAAGAGTGTCCTCCCCTCCTCCATATCCATCTTTCATCGAGGATAGTCATGTGTATCCTATCAGAGTCCTTCGCGGAAGACTTTTGAAATCTGCCACACCCTCTTTACATCAGCTATGTTTTTGTCAGAGAAGAACATCTTGCACATGTTTAAAACGATAAGCAGCACGTTTTTCTCTAAAATGTATTGCACAACTGAAGATGTATTTTGAGATCCACCCCTGCTAACACATTTGTGTCTATGTTCCCTCTCTTCGCTGCCTCTCCTCGATTGATCTTTTTCAAAAGGAGGCAAAAGAGCATGCAGGAGTTGAGCAAATCTAATTGGGGGAAAAGGCCATTGTCTCTCTCACTGTTTTTCTCTTGCTCGCTGAGAAACAGGACTAATGGAATGGAAACTTTCTGGGGATCATTATTTTTCATTGACCTCTGACCTCCTTGGTGTTTTTTTGTTCTTAGTGCTCCTGGAAGATGGGTTATGTGTAAAATGTGTTCTGTGTGCAGGAAGAACAGTGGAAACACACGGCAGTAATCAGATGGAATTTGACTGTGTCGAGAATATCCCTTTTCGACACCAGTCGTCCTTTGTCATCCATTCCCTCTGTTATTCTTCCACACAGCGTGCCAGCCGGTCTTACAGGTGTTAGGTGGCTTATTCTAGCTTATGTTCCAAGCCAAGACTGTCAAACACACTCCTTAATACAAGCGGAACAAGTCCATTCTCCTTCACCCTGCCGCCATCTTAGAAAGCACTACCCTCCTCTGTATTCACACATTCAATGATTGTTATTCCAGTCTTCTCTGCTGAGGTGGACGGTGTTCTCCCCAGCAGTACTGGGTTTGTCCTTGACGAGGCCACGCTTTTTGAAATTTCGACAGCAATATGTGATTGTGTGTGTGCGCGCATGCGGAGGGCTCATTGTCATGTAGTAAGAGCCCCCCCCCCTTGCTGAACAGGAAATGCGTTGTAGATACTGTATCTATCTTATAGGTGTACAGTGCATTCGGGAAAGTATTCAGACCCCTTCCCTTCCTCCACATTTTGTTACGTTACAGCCTTCATCTAAAATGGATGAAATTAAATGTTTTCCTCATCAATCTACACCCAATAATGACAAAGACGAAACAGGTTTTTAGATTTTCTTTCCCAAATGTATAAAAATGGTCTTTATTTACATAAGTATTTAGACCCTTTGCGATGAGACTCGAAATTGAGCTCCAGCGTATCCTGTTTCCATTGTTCATCCTTTGAGATGTTTCTACAACTTGGAGTCCACCTGTAGTAAATTCAATTCACTGGACATCATTTGGAAAGGCGCACACCTGTCTGTATAAGGTCCCACCAGTTGACAGTGCATGTCAGAGCAAAAACCAAATCATGAGGTCGAAGGAATTGTTCGTCAAGTTCCGAGGCAGGATTTTGTTAAAGCACACATCTGGGGAAAAGTACCAAAAGATTTCTGCAGCATTGATGGTCCCCAAGAACACAGTGGCCTCCACCATTCTTAAATGGAAGAAGTTTGGAACCACAAAGACTCTTCCTAGAGCTGGCCGCCCAGCCAAACTCAGCAATCTGGGGAGAAGGGTCTTGGCCAGGGAGGTGAACAAGAACCCGATGGTCACTCTGACAGACTTTCGGAGTTCCTCTGTGGAGATGGGAGAACCTTCCAGAAGGACAACCATCTCTGCAGCACTCCACCAATCAGTCCTTTATGTTAGAGTGGCCAGATGGAAGCCACTCCTCAGTAAAAGGCACATGACAGCCCGCTTGGAGTTTGCCAAAAGGCACCTAAAGGACTCTCAGACTATGAGAAACAAATTTCTCTGGTCTTATAAAACAAGATTGAAATCTTCGGCCTGAATGCCAAGCGTCACATCTGGAAGAAACCTGGCACCATCCCTACGGTGAAGCATGGTGGTTGCAGCACATTTTCAGCGGCAGGGACTGGGAGACTAGTCAAGATCGAGGGAAAGATGAACTGAGCAAAATACAGAGAGATCCTTGATGAAAACCTGCTCCAGAGTGCTCAGGATGTCAGACTAGGGCGAAGGTTCACCTTCCAACAGGACAATGACCCTAAGAACACAGCCAAGATAATGCAGTAGTGACTTCTGGACAAGTCTCAATGTCCTTGAGTGCCTCAGCCAGAGCAGGTCTTGAACCTGATCGAACATCTCTGGAGAGACCTGAAAATAGCTGTACAGCGACGCTCCCCATCCAACCTGACCGAGCTTGAGAGCACCTGCAGAGAAGAATGGGAGAAACACCCCAAATACAGGTGTGCCAAGCTTGTAGCTTCATACCCAAGGAGTCTTAAGGCTGTATTCGCTGCCGAACATGCTTCAACAAAGTACTGAGTAATGGGTCTGAATACTTATGTAAATGGGACTCGTATTTATTAATATGCTCAAATGTTTTTGCTTTGTCATTATGGGGTATTGTGTGTAGATTGATGAACGTGTTCTCTCACGTGTATTGTAACCTACCATCTGATCCCGTACTGTGTATATAAATGGCTTCAAAGCTGTGCTCATCGTCACCGCCTCTTATGCTACATTACTATGCTACATTAGTCCAATAAGAGAGCGTTCTGTATCCCTCGTACAATGTCTATTCTGTTCATCAGCCGCATTGTCGTCCCGGAGCTTTGAGCCGAGCCTCTGTTCCCTCATACAAAACGTTACAATTCAGACAACGTTCAGGCAATGTTCCATCACTAATGACCCCTATGTGGTAGACCGGCCCCCTCATACTCTCCCTGGGTAATTAACTGTTCACACTGGGGCTAATTAAGGGCTTCTAATGATGCATCACTCACCCAGAGACCAGACAAGCTGTACAAGCTATAGAACAGAACAGTTTGTGACCTAGTGCTATGTGTACTCAGCCAATGTAGTGCCAGAGTGTCAGGGAAACTTAGAGCAGGCACGATCACAGTGACAGCTTGTTCTCTCTCGCTCTTGCTTTCTCTCGACTGGGTGTGAGACTAGAGAAGTGAAGTTCAGTCATCAAAGCAAGACGAGCTTGCGTCTGTTAGGGTATCTGTAATGGCAGGTTGCTGTCACACCGTTCTAGGTGAGGTTACGCCAGCTAGGTGTTTCTGAGAGCTCATCAATAAATCCGGGATTATTCAAATCTACAACCCGGTGGGTGACAAGCACGGCCCCTTAACTAGTCATCTTACAGGGATCGTGGACGTAAAATCATATGCTTTTCAGTGATTGCATATCATTACAACTTGTTGGAATACCTCCCATCTACCTCCCATAAGCGAAGGTAGTACAGAATGCTATGACTAGGCTTTCCACTAAGTACACTTGTGGCTAGGGCTGGGAGATTATGGCCAAAATTTCATATCACAATATTATTCACTTTTTATTTTACAGTATTTTATGTTTTGGAATAATAATTTCTTAATTTGCTTTGTTGTGCATGAACCTAGGGCAATAACATGTACATTCTGAGTGATTTTTCAATGGGGCATTCTCCATTCTGATTAGTTTTTTTTTAACGTTCAATCAAACTTCAACCAAAAGTTTATCATTTGAGATAATTTCCACACAACCACATAGGCCTCATTTTTAACCAACTATTGCAATTTGCAATTTGACTTGTGATTTAGAGCAACACTTGGGTGAACTGTTGGACTCATATAAAATAACAATTAGTCTAAATCCATAGTTAGAATGTAATAGTGGGCACTTATAATAGGGCTTGACATGACAATGAATGATAAAAGCCAGGGAGGCATTCATACAATCAGGAATTGTAATACTAATGGGATCTCTATGGAGGTGTTAATGTGACAGGGTAGGAAACAAAGTGTTGGCCAGTGTTTCCCAGGGGAGTGAGACCCTAATCTTTGGCGACATTAAATGTTTTATCTAATACATTCCTGCTTTGCCTATTCCTCTCTGATTTAGAAGATACTGTTTTACAAACAACATGCTGATTTAGGCCTACACCATCACTGGTATCAGGCTGTAGTAGCGAACTACGTTTGCGCTGACTAGGTACATTTATTAGCTAGCTAACTAGCGATTAGCATTAGTGGCTAACAATTTATTTTAGCCACAATTTGCTAAGACAAGACCAACTTAGTTTGTATATCTAGCTGTTTGAAGACACCAATGGGGTAAACATTGAACACTTGTGGATTTACTACTCAAGGCTATGTTTAGCCACCTATGGTTAGCTTAGCCAACACCACATTTTGGAACTATCCTTTGCTATCTGCTGTTGCCATGACCACTGGGTCACCACTTTGATCATCACTTTCCATTGCTGTTCAAAGCCCACTCTAAGTAATATGCTGCATCCAGACTCAGACTTCTATATCACAGATCCAGACAGTAATTCTAACATTCCCAGACCCATATCAAACATCTCCAATCGAAAATCAAATCAAGAGTCGGCTTTCTATTCCGCAACAAAGCCTCCTTCACTCACGCCGCCAAACTTACCCTAGTAAAACTGACTATCCTACCGATCCTCGACTTCGGCGATGTCATCTACAAAATTGCTTCCAACACTCTACTCAGCAAACTGGATGCAGTTTATCACAGTGCCATCCGTTTTGTCACTAAAGCACCTTATACCACCCACCACTGCGACTTGTATGCTCTAGTCGGCTGGCCCTCGCTACATATTCGTCGCCAGACCCACTGGCTCCAGGTCATCTACAAGTCCATGCTAGGTAAAGCTCCGCCTTATCTCAGTTCACTGGTTACGATGGCAACACCCATCCGTAGCACGCGCTCCAGCAGGTGTATCTCACTGATCATCCCTAAAGCCAACACCTCATTTGGCCGCCTTTCGTTCCAGTTCTCTGCTGCCTGTGACTGGAACGAATTGCAAAAATCGCTGAAATTGGAGACTTTTATCTCCCTCACCAACTTCAAACATCTGCTATCTTAGCAGCTAACCGATCGCTGCAGCTGTACATAGTCTATTGGTAAATAGCCCACCCATTTTCACCTACCTCATCCCCATACTGTTTTTATTTATTTATTTTTCTGCTCTTTTGCACACCAATATCTCTACCTGTACATAACCATCTGATCATTTATCACTCCAGTGTTAATCTGCATAATTGTAATTATTTGCCTACCTTCTCATGCCTTTTGCACACAATGTATATATAGACTCCCCTTTTTTCTACTGTGTTATTGACTTGTTAATTGTTTACTCCATGTGTAACTCTGTGTTGTCTGTTCACACTGCTATGCCTTATCTTGGCCAGGTCGCAGTTGCAAATGAGAACTTGTTCTCAACTAGCCTACCTGGTTAAATAAAGGTGAAATAAAATTTTTAAAAAAAAAGGTTGAGCTCCTTAGAGATGGTGTAAACACACACCACAGCTGGAATGTGCTCTGTGTATTTTAGCTTTAGGTTGTTAAACATTTTGTTCATATTTCAGCCCAAATGTCCTGCCAAATTCAGTCAGATTGCTGTGGAGATCAGTGATTCTTACAATGTGTCCGACTCTGCTTTCTAGAGTTGCCGGATGTTCAGAGTTGTGAAATGGATTCAGCTGGCTGGTAGGCCATCCCACTGTGGACCTACAGTGTCTTTTGATATTGATATGCCATTTGCCTGTTTGGCTTCAAATGTGCTTATCACTTAAAACCACACTCATTAAATGTAAATGCAGTTTATCTTGATGCTAAAAACTGGGTTATCCTCTTTTTTTTGGCCTAGCCTCTGATGCTTTTTTTACATCCAGCCCTCATTTATGGGCTGGCTCTCCGTTAGGGGAACCTTCTCTTTTTTTATCTTCTTGTATTTAGTGTGTTGGTTGTGAGACTGGGGAGATGTCAAGGAACAGACGGCATGCTAGCTGGTCGGGCTAAACTCTCAGGTAAACTGAACCGATTCAACACAGAATTCCAGAACAGAACGCAGCCTATGACCTTTGCTTTAAGAACACAAGAGGAGAGAGAGGTCAGGAATACTGGGAAAAATGGGTTTTGTACATGAAAATGATCTAATTCAAAGATGTCAATGTAACTAATATGATGAAGGTATGATGTGCACTGCAACTGGCAGATCTTTTTTTTTTAACTTTACTTCATTTGTACTTTCTTTGTGTTCCTCAATCAAAAACAAAGTATAAAAAAAGAACAGAACGCAGCCAGTGATTTCTGCTTTCCAGTATGTTTTAGAGTTTCCCAAAATGGAATCCCAATGTCGTAGTTGGTGTATTTTGTGGCCACTTTCATTAGCAAGTCTTTGAAAACATATTCTGGATTGCTTGGAGTAACTGTGACCCTCTGGCCTTTGCTACAGTAAATTTGATTTCAAATTGTAGTAGAAGCTTTGGTTATTTTCAGGATCTTTTTTTAACCAAAGCTATAGCTTTTTGCACTCTTTTTTTTCTTCTTTTAAGCCTCCTGACAGAGAATCTCACCAGGTAATTGAGGTCACTCCATGGCAACCTAGCCTTTTGACCCCTAACATCTTCCTCCGATGCTGTCTGTGGTAAAAGGGGTCGAGTGATAAATTGCAGATATGTGAGAGCAGAACTAATAAACGGGCTCTGCCCTCTCACTAAAATGGCCACCCCGATCAGAACTACAGATCACAAAATGGCCGACTGCCAAAACGACAATTCCCAGAAGCAAGGGGGAACGCTCAGAAGGTGGGGCCGACCCACAGATAAGGGGTCAAGACAAACCAGGAAGATAGAGAGAAGGAGCTGGATTTACCGTGTATGAGCTGGACTGTTTGGACTTACCTGTTGGCGTTTGGACCTGGACCTACCGAGAACCCAATTTGTGTACCGAACCCTGCTATCCTTGACCTCGCCTGCGGCCTGTGTGGACCAGGACTGAGAAACAAACACAAAGCTACTGTCCTGTTCGAAAGAACTCTAATTCTGGGGTGATTTTGGTGACGGTTTCCTGCTTAATTTGTGACAAATTCTTCTAATCTTGAAGTGGCTTGTCACATGTCCCAACACCAGACAAAACTACGGGCCACTAAACCTGCTGTGTCTCAAGCAAGAGGGCGCCGACAGAGAGACTCGCCTCGCTTCTAATCCTTAGGAAACTATGCAGTATTTTGTTTTATGTATTATTTCATACAGTGGGGCAAAAAAGTATTTAGTCAGCCACCAAGTTCACCCACTTAAAAAGATGAGAGAGGCCTGTAATTTTCATCATAGGTACACTTCAACGATGACAGACAAAATTAGAAAAAAATTTGTACTTTGATTCGCACTTTTCGCACCAATCACAGGACAACAGCAAAGGATGAGGGTTCTGTCCTGAATGCAAATACTCTGTCCATGTGGTCGGAGAAGAGATTATATGCTAGCTATGCATCACTTACTGTCACACATGAATGAAAATCTGCACTTTGAATACAGAAATAGACTCTGGCCAAAAAAATAATGAACCTTTCTGTGTAGCTTTAATGAACAAAAGCAGACTTCGGTGCCTTATGACTCACGGAAACGCATTCAATTTTTTTTTTTTTTATTATGGAGGCGAAATTTCTCACTTGACTTTAGTCTTGAAGTTATACAGGTCACAGTCAGAAGCAATTTGAGATAACGGAGGTTGTTGCACACCGTTGTCAAGCTGAACAGCCTCCGGTTGAAGGTGACTCAGTTCTGCGATGCCAATGGGAGAGAGCTGGAGGTGTGTGCTCATGCACGCAAGTTAATGCACTGCCTGTATTCATATCTCTTTTGAATGGCTTGTCTTATAGGTTATCAATAAAACGTCAATATGGTATAGAGCATTCAAACTGTCTGCTGGGGGGGGGGGTTCAAGGAGACCCCCCAGCTCCGTTAAAACCATTGACACCTACATGCCGTTTTCAAGGGTTTGTGAAATAAACGTTACAACTATTTGGTTTTAATATTATCACCTCTCAAAGAGCATAGGTCAAAACAACACATTTCCGATTATTCCATATTCAGCTCTATCATCCAGAGTTATACAGAAAGTAATTGCATGCTTTTCATGATCAGCAAACATCAATTGATCACGTCATTTCAGATACGGGAGGGTAGCCTATCCATTTGGCATGCAACTAGCTTGCTATGCAAACGTGTCATTTTAGCTTGCTTCATCCGGGTTTGTTGGCCTGAGCTTGACATCGGCGAGTCCTCGACCTGGTTAAGTTGTCAGTCGGACTTCTGTCATCACCATACACTGACTATACAAAACATTAAGAACACCTTATTTTTCTACGAGACTGACCAGGTGAAAGCTATGATCACTTATTGATGTCACTTGTTAAATCCACTTCAATCAGCGTAGATGAAATGGAGGAGGCAGGTTAAGGAAAGATTTTTAAGCCTTGAGACAATTGAGAGGTGTATGTGTCCCATATAGAGGGTGAATAGGGAAATGTAGGTGCCTTTTGAACGGGGAGTGGTAGTTGGTGTAAGGTACACCGGTTTGTCAAGAACTGCAACACCACTGGGTTTTTCATGCTTAACAGTTTCCCAAGTGTATCTGAAATGGTCCACCGCCCAAAGGACATCCAGCCAACTTGACACTATTGTGTGAAGCACCGGAGTCAACATGGGTTAACATCCCTGTGGAATGCTTTCAACACCTTGTAGAGTCCATACCCCAAAGAATTCAGGCTATTCTGAGGGCAAAAGAGGGGACACAACTCAATATTAGGAAGGTGTTCCTAATGCTTGGTATACTCAGTGTAGATGGCAAGCAAATCAAACAATATTTGGATATAGCCCTCTAGTTTATCCCCTGAAAGTTAGCTTGTTAACTAGCCATATTTTGACATATGTTATTAGCTAGCTAGACAATTTGACATAGTCCGTAAGTCAATGTAGCCTAGCTATCATGTCTATTAAACACGGACTTATTCCACATGGTTGTTACAGCCTGAATTCAAAAATGTATTAAATAGTTTTCTCACCCATCTACCCCCAATACTCCATAATGACAAAGTGAAAACAGGTTTTTAGAAATGTTTGCAAATTCATTGAACGTGAAATACAGAAATGTCTCGTTTGTTAGACTCATCTTTGGCAGCGAAGTCTTTAAGAGCTTTACACACCTGGATTGTGCAATATTTGCACATTTATTCTTTTAAATATTATTCTAGCTCTGTCAAGTTGGTAGACAGCAATTTTCAAGTCTTGCCGTAGATTTTCGAGACAATTTAAGTCAAAAAGGTAATTAGGCCACTCAGGAACATTCAGCGTTGTCTTGGTAAGCAACTCCAGTGTATATTTGGCCTTGTGTTTTAGGTTATTGTCCTGCTGAAATGTGAATTTGTCTCCCAGTGTCTGTTGGAAAGCAGACGGAACCAGGTTTTCCTCTAGGATTTTGCCTGTGCTTAGATCTATTCCATGTATATGTTATCCTAAAAGACTTCTTAGTCCTTGCCAATAACAAACATACCCATAACATGATGCAGCCACCACCAAAGAGTGGTACCCAGTGATGTGTTGTTGGATTTGCCCCAAACATAACATAATGCTTTGTGTTCGGGACATAAAGAACATTTATTTTCCACTTTTTTTTGCACTTGTTTTGCCTTGATGCAAACCAGATGCATGTTTTGGAATATTTGTATTCTGTACAGGCTTTCACTCTGTCATTTAGGTTAGTATTGTGGAGTAACTACAATGTTGTTGATCCATCCTCAGTTTTCTCCTGTCACAGCCATTCAACTTTTTAAACGTTTTAAAGTCATCATTGGTCTCATTGTGACATCTCTGATCAGTTTCCTTCCTCTCCGGCAACTGAGTTAGGAAGGACGCCTGTATCTTTGTAGTGACTGGGTGTATTGTTACCCCTTCCAAAGTGTAATTAATGCTCAAAAGGATATTTAATAATTTTTAAAACAATCTACCAATAGTTGCACTTTTTTGAATTTGTAAACATTTCTAAAAACATAATTCCACTTTAACATGATGAGATATTGTGTGTAGTAGGCCAGTGACAAACCCATAAATTTTAAATTCAGGCTGTAACTCAACAAAATGTGGAGAAAGTCAAGGGGTGTGAATACTGCACCACTGTTTAGCCTACTGTACCATGTTTCTACCAGTAACTTGTAAACATTATCAGCTAACAGTACATCAGCAAATGCACCCTTCTGCTGCTTGACAGGCAGAGCCCATAAAAAAAGTGCCCTTTTTAGTGATATCCAATCGGTAGTTAGTCTTGTCCCATCGCTGCAACTCCAAGGACTCGGGAGAGGCGAAGGTCGAGAGCCATGCGCCCTACGAAACACGACTCTGGCAATCCGCACTGCTGCTTCTTGACACACTGCTTGCTTAACCTGGATGCCAGCCGCACCAATGTGTTGGAGGAAACACTGTACAACTGGCGAACGAGTCGCTAGAGCTCGCCACGAGTCGCTCGAGCGCGATGGGAAAAGGACATCTTGGCCAAACCCTCCCCTAACCCGGACAACGCTGGGCCAATTGTGGTCCGTCTCATGGTCTCCCGGTCACAGCCGGCTATGACACAGCCCGGGATCGAACCCGGGTCTGTAGTGATGCCTTAGACCGCTGCCCCATTCTGGAGAAATCACTTTCATTTTATATCACTCAAAAATTACATTAAAACTTCAATTAATGGCCAATATTGAGAGAGATTGTCAGGCTACACTACTCACTCCATGAAATGCATGCAGTTACTTGTCTTGCTGTATAACTTTGTATAAATGTGTAGTTCTGACTATGCTCTTTTAAGAGGTGATATTACAACCAAAGGGTTAACATTTTTATGTATCCTTGCCCCCGAGCATGCAAATCGAACGCTCGGCACCTTGTGACATTTTCTTGATAACGACCTATATGCAAATGTGCCGACATTAGTGACTCTTATCAGTCGAATGAGAGCGAAACAGTGAAGGCAATTGGAATTTTGGAACCCTTTCACAACGACAAATGAAGACTTCTCAATCACAGGATACGGTGTGCAACTGTGAATGTGCATGTTTTACTTAGACGATGCTTCCACAAAATGATTGCAAGAAGGATGGAGTTTGACAATATCTGCAGCTTTGATAATATATAGTGACCACTATTTGCAACGCTGACAAGGATTCTTCAAGGATATATTAACAAGGATATCGAAACTTAAGCAAACAGACCTTATCAGCGACCAAATGGAATTGACCTCTTAATATGATCTAGGCGCAGTCCTTTTGTTAACATCAGTTATCTATTCGAGTAAAAAGGATGATGCTGAAAGTTGTCTGAAGAGTCTCCTATTAGAGGTGTTTGTTGGTAACTTTTTTTTTAAAGGTCTCGCTAATGACATGCTGGTGCTTGTAGCTAACTGACACACTTCAGAAAGTGGAGTTTAAAAGGGAAAGAGATGAACAAGGAGAGAGGGATGATGGTGAGACATGGAAGAAAGACCTAGTGATTGCGGTATTTGTTGTGAACTAAAATGCAGATGAGTTTAAGTACATTTTTGCAATTAAAGAAATGGGGAGAGTGAGGGAGGGGGGATTAAACTAAAAGAGGTCAAAGCTACCTGTGCTGCTGTTTCATAGAAGGTGTAATCCCAGTATTAATCCCAGCCTCGGCATCATTGCCAGAGCATCACGCAGCTCTGCATGTTCTCTTCACCCCAGATGGCTCGATTACACCGTTGGAATTCCTTCTCCAGCATAATCCCATTCATAAATCTGTCAAAAGTCTTGAGGGACGTGGTTTGAACTAATGACAGGCACGGGCAGATTGGGATGTGTTTGTGTTATTGGCAATAGATCTGAATTGGGCTGCCTGTGTAAACGCGTCCTTTGTGTGTTAAGATCATGGACTGCTTGTGCTGCCCTGGGGTGACGTAAAAACCCAGGCTCACACGTTAGGCCTCAGGGTCCACTTGCCCTTTTATTATAGAAAGATTGAAAACTCCCCGGCTGCATTTAGACAGCCCAATTCTGATTGGTCAAAAGACCACTTAGTGAAAACAAATCGCATCAGATCTTTTTCAGAGCTGATCTGATTGGTCAAAAGACCAATTAGCGGGGGGAAAAAAAATCACAATTGGCCTGCTTGTCTAAAAGCAGCGTCTGAACCCGAGGCACTCTTTCTGTCTCTTGTGCTCTCTCTTTTATTCTGCTGACACACTGAGCTCTGACTACGTAAGTGACCCAAGATCCACGTACTGTTACTCTGCCTCCTGCCCCCTCCCTCCCTCGTTCCAGTCAGTGCTGATCACTTTCTCTACTCTAGTCCCACAGCCTGACTCCGACACACGCACTCATAGACGAGAGGATAAGAATGTGTCTCTGTTTGCATGTCTCAAGGGCTCTTTTTGAAGCACATCCAAAAGCTCTTCTATGAAAATTAACACGCTGGCGTCATGAGGCTCGAATGAAAACCACTGTCACCAAGTTCAAGTGTCTTGGTCTTTCATGCCATATGTCAAAACATGACCCATGAGACAGTATGCCCAGTTGGATATTTTTTATAAATCCCACTGTCCCCGCCCAATGTCTTGTTAAAACTGGACCACTTACAGAAAAGTGGCTGAGACTACACAAGCCCAGCTCTGTGCAGTGAAGTGAGCAGCCAACACGTTGACTCATAAAACCAACCCTCTGGTATAGTGAGTCACAGTTTAAGCATGCCTCCAGAGAGCAAGCGAGAGGCTGAACACCGCTCGTGCCTCCCCAGCCGAGAGCGCTCTGGTGTGGGCGGGGAGGGGTCAGCGCAAAACGGTCTCCACTGGTTATATCCTGCAAACATGGAGCTGCTTGCCAAGTTCTACCGCTGGTTAATAACAGCTGTGTTTGTGTAGCGCTCTCCTGTGAGTCTCGCTCTTTCCCTCTGTTTGATGCACCCACTTCCTTCTCTCGTTCCCTCTCTCTCTCTCTATCCGGCCATACTCTCCCCTCATGGGCGAATCCTCGACCTGTGGCTGGTTCCCCTAGGGGCTTTTCTGTCTCTGCCTAAGAAAACAGAGGGTGTATTTGATCTTTGTCACCACTTTCGAGTACTCTGAAAATGTGTTCTCTGAAACTTTGGGTTAGGCTGTTCAAATGGTAGGCTAATGATCTCTTCTACCCAGTATTATTATTTTTTTACCCTGCAAAGGCCCTACTAATATAACGCAATCATCAGTATATCTATATATGAAAGATTCTTGCAATTTTGCTCCTCTTGGGCATAGAATATACAATATAGAGACTATTTTATTTTAGCTACCCAAGTCTGGAAAATGCTAGGGAGTCGGAATTGCTCTTGTCTGCATTCAGTCTTGTGGACAAGAACTGAATCCACAAATCCCATGTAACTTGTAATTTTCTGGAACTCAGAGTTCAGAACTCGTTACAGGGAAGAATCTAATGCTCTAAGCATGTGTTCTCCCGAGATACAATATCACTCCGTGCCATTTTGCCAGAATTATGAAATCCCTCACTCTTTCCCCCATCCACATGTACTACTACATGCAGGACATGTAAAGGAGATATCGTTAAATCTGTGTCGTTGTGAAGAGTACATTTGCCACAGTTTTTAGATTAAAAAGTAGAATCGTCTCGAATCCCCATCTACAAGCTTTAGTCAGTGGATGTGCAAACTTGATCCTTACCTCCAGTGAGCCTTTATAAACGCTTAACCACCAGGCTCAAAACTCCCTGACATTGCGTTGTGTAGAACAGATTTCGTCCACCTTGTTCAGAACACCAGGTCAACAGGATCTGAGACGACACCTATGTGGATGACTTTGATTTTGAGATCTGTGTAGCTCAGATTCTAGTTTAGGTTGGGAACAGGATTTGATGGACAAACCAATATATATTACCCAACACCGTACCACTTTCATCAGGCCCCATTGGAGGGGGAACATCATTTAATGCAGACTCTGTAGCGGGAGTAGGAAAACACTATGTTCAGTGATAGTTGTCAACTTGTTGTCATGTGCACATAAGTGTCAGTCATATGTTGTAATTGGGTGCAGGATTGTAGACAACATGTTATTACAGTGCCTTGCAAAAGTATTCATCCCCCTTGGTGTTTTTCCTATTTTGTTGCATTGCAACCTGTAATTTAAATCGATTTTTACTTGGATTTCATATAATGGACGTACACACAATAGTCCAAATTGGTGAAGGGAAATTTAAAAAATAACTTGTTTCAAAAAATCGTGTCAAAAATAAAAAGCGGGAAAGTGATGCGTGCATATTTATTCACCCCCTTTGTAATGAAGCCTAAATAAGATCCGGTGCAACCAATTACCTTCAGAAGTCACATAATTAGTTAGATTGCACACAGGTGGACTTTATTTTAGTGTCACATGATCCGTCACATGATCTCAGTATAAATCCACCTGTTCTGAAAGGCCACAAAGTCTGCTACATCACTAAGCAAGGGGCACCACCAAGCAAGCGGCACCATATAGGCCAATGAGCCCTCAAAACAGGTCAGGGACAAAGTTGTGGAGAAGTACAGATCAGGGTTGGGTTCTAAAAAAATATCAGAAACTTTTAGATCATCCCACGGAGCACCATTACATTTCTTATTAAAAAATGGAAAGAATATGGCACCAAAACAAACCTGCCAAGAGAGGGCCGCCCACCAAAACTCACGGACCAGGCAAGGAGAGAATTAATCAGAGAGGCAACAAAGAGACCAAAGATAACCCTGAAGGAGCTGCAAAGCTCCACAGAGGAGATTGGACAGATACTTCATAGGACCACTTTAAGCCGTACACTCCATGGAGCTGGGCTTTACGGAAGAGTGGCCAGAAAAAAAAGCCATTGTTTAAAGAAAAAAATAAGTAAAACACGTTTGGTGTTCGCCAAAAGGCGTATGGGAGACTCCCCAAACATATGGAAGAAGGTACTCTGGTCAGATGAGACTAAAATTGAGCTTTTTGGACAATGACCCTAAGCATACTGCTAAAGCAACACTCGAGTGGTTTAAGGGGAAACATTGAAATGTCTTGGAATGGCCTAGTCAATGCCCAGACTTCAATCCAATTGAGAATCTGTGGTATGACTTAAGTATTGCTCTACATCAGCAGAACCCATCCAACTTGAAGGCGCTGGAGCAGTACCCCATAATGACAAAGCAAAAATATGTTTTATGAAATGTTTGCATATTTGAAATATTACATTTACATAACTATTCAGACCCCTTTACTCAGTACTTTGTTGAAGCACCTTTGGCAGCGATTACAGTGTCTTTCACTGAGGAGTGGCCTCCGTCTGGTCACTCTACCATAAAGGCCTGATTGGTGGAGTGCTGCAGAGATGGTTGCCCTTCTGGAAGGTTATTGGTGGTTCCAAACTTCTTCCATTAAAGAATGATGGATGTCACTTTCTTCTTAGGGAACTCCAATACTGCAGACATTTTTTTTGGTACCCTTCCCCAGATCTGTGCCTCGGCACAATCCTGTCTCAGAGCTCTATGGACAATTTCTTCAACCTCATGACTTGGATTTTGCTCTTACATGTGCTCTCAACTGTGGGACCTTCTATAGACAGGTGTGCGCCTTTCCAAATCATGTTCAATCAATTAAATTTACCACAGGTGGACTCCAGTCAAGTTGTAGAAACACCTGAAGGATGATCAATGGAAACAGGATGCACCCGAGCTCAATTTTGAGTCTCATAGCAAAGAGTCTGAATACTTATGTAAATAAGGTGTTTCAGCTTTTATTTGATTTTTTTTAACATTTGCTAAAATGTCAACTTTTTTTTGTTTTTATGGGGTGCTGTGTGTAGATTGACGAGGAGCATGTTTAATTTACTCAGTTTTAGAATGAAGCTGCTACGTAACAAAATGTGGAAAAATGCACAGAATGTGAAGGTGTAGAAACGTGGGCAGGGTCTGTCACTGTGATGGTCCTCTCCTCTCTCTATGCCTTTGATGTTGACCTTAATCCTTCAAAGCCTGGTGTGTGTGTGTGAAGCACTACTGTATTTTACCCAATTTAATGTACCTGCTGCAATGACTTAAATTCTGTACACTGTGCATTGCATTGTTTACTTGTAACAGCAGAACTACGCATCTCTTTAGTGTAAGTAATCCCCCTTTGTTAAAGAGAAGTGCGTCTGAATCCTCTGCCCCCCTCCCTTCAAGAGTTCATCTGAAAGCCAGCCTTCTCTCAGCGAGCGAAGGATTAGAGAGGGAGGGAAGGAGCGGGAGACAGGGGAGGGTGGAGGTTCCTAGCCTTAGCCCGCTGGCCTGACGCGAACATGAATGGACAACGTTCCCTCTGGGTTGCCATGGAGACAGCTGTGTACCACGTCGTTTGGAGGTCATCGTCGCTGCCCACCGCCGTCCACACCACCACCACCACCACACACACCCACAAGTTGAGTTGCATTTACCCTAATGAAAGCGGAGAACGTATTTTCTCTGAACTTGTAGCATAGTTTTGTATGGATGTAAGCCTGAAGCAACACACAACGTCATTTTAAATCTACAATACAGAATGTCCCAATCGACACTAGATTACTTCAGCATGTTGGGTTTTTACCTTCTAATTTCTCCAGGGACCTAAAAGTAATATAACATACTGTATCGTGTTTCTCGAAAGGATGACGTCAGCTTCAATATTTCCATGCAGTTCTACGAGGCATTTTTTGTTTTTGACCAGATATCGCCATTCATAATGCTCCTCTAACTCTAGTTGTAATTAACATCTAGCTATTTTATACTTTTTCCATATTTCTGTCAGTGGTGCTTTTTTTTTACTACAGGGCCACAGTGTTACTCCAACCCTGCAGTCTTTGGAATGGCTGGGCCTTGTGTACATTTTAGTGGTCATGGAATGTTGAATGACTGGGCCAGCCAAATGACCCGAGTCATCGTAATAAGCATTCGAATAGCAACAAAAATTTGAATAAAACAATTTATGAGATACATTTTCTGCTGTCCTCCGCTCCAGAGTGCATGTGCTGCTATATACATATACAGTGCCTTGCGAAAGTATTCGGCCCCCTTGAACTTTGCGACCTTTTGCCACATTTCAGGCTTCAAACATAAAGATATAAAACTGTATTTTTTTGTGAAGAATCAACAACAAGTGGGACACAATCATGAAGTGGAACGACATTTATTGGATATTTCAAACTTTTTTAACAAATCAAAAACTGAAAAATTGGGCGTGCAAAATTATTCAGCCCCTTTACTTTCAGTGCAGCAAACTCTCTCCCGAAGTTCAGTGAGGATCTCTGAATGATCCAATGTTGACCTAAATGACTAATGATGATAAATACAATCCACCTGTGTGTAATCAAGTCTCCATATAAATGCACCTGCACTGTGATAGTCTCAGAGGTCCGTTAAAAGCGCAGAGAGCATCATGAAGAACAAGGAACACACCAGGCAGGTCCGAGATACTGTTGTGAAGACGTTTAAAGCTGGATTTGGATACAAAAAGATTTCCCAAGCTTTAAACATCCCAAGGAGCACTGTGCAAGTGATAATATTGAAATGGAAGGAGTATCAGACCACTGCAAATCTACCAAGACCTGGCCGTCCCTCTAAACTTTCAGCTCATACAAGGAGAAGACTGATCAGAGCTGCAGCCAAGAGGCCCATGATCACTCTGGATGAACTGCAGAGATCTACAGCTGAGGTGGGAGACTCTGTCCATAGGACAACAATCAGTCATATATTGCAAAAATCTGGCCTTTATGGAAGAGTGGCAAGAAGAAAGCCATTTCTTAAAGATATCCATAAAAAGTGTCGTTTAAAGTTTGCCACAAGCCACCTGGGAGACACACCAAACATGTGGAAGAAGGTGTCTGGTCAGATGAAACCAAAATTGAACTTTTTGGCAACAATGCAAAACGTTATGTTTGGCGTAAAAGCAACACAGCTGAACACACCATCCCCACTGTCAAACATTGTGGTGGCAGCATCATGGTTTGGGCCTGCTTTTCTTCAGCAGGGACAGGGAAGATGGTTAAAATTGATGGGAAGATGGATGGAGCCAAATACAGGACCATTCTGGAAGAAAACCTGATGGAGTCTGCAAAAGACCTGAGACTGGGACGGAGATTTGTCTTCCAACAAGACAATTATCCAAAACATAAAGCAAAATCTACAATGGAATGGTTCAAAAATAAACATATCCAGGTGTTAGAATGGCCAAGTCAAAGTCCGGACCTGAATCCAATCGAGAATCTGTGGAAAGAACTGAAAACTGCTGTTCACAAATGCTCTCCATCCAACCTCACTGAGCTCGAGCTGTTTTGCAAGGAGGAATGGGAAAAAATTTCAGTCTCTCGATGTGCAAAACTGATAGAGACATACCCCAAGCGACTTACAGCTGTAATCGCAGCAAAAGGTGGCGCTACAAAGTATTAACTTAAGGGGGCTGAATAATTTTGCACAGCCAATTTTTCAGTTTTTGATTTGTTAAAAAGGTTTGAAATATCCAATAAATGTCGTTCCACTTCATGATTGTGTCCCACTTGTTTATGATTCTTCACAAAAAAATACAGTTTTATATCTTTATGTTTGAAGCCTGAAATGTGGCAAAAGGTCGCAAAGTTCAAGGGGGCCGAATACTTTCGCAAGGCACTGTAATTACTAGAACGGGTGTCTCCATTCAAGTCAATGATGACATAATGGGTGGACCTGCGGCCATTGCGAGGAGCCTAGCAGGAAGTGTACTCATCAATATGTGCTGTGATTTGTTGATTCAACTCAACTGACATTACAAAAAATACATAACATTGTATGAGCCACATCAGTTATCATTTGAATGAAAATTCTACATTTAGTTGGAAATGACTACATCACAATACCAGGCAGCCATACAAGTTGATAAGTTGATATTTAACTTGTTTAATGTAGTCCGTTTGTAACTCCACTCACTACTTGTAGCTGTGTAGTCTGATTTGTGTTGTTGGTCTCGGCTAGCTTAATGTTCCAGTCGCTAGCTAGCTAGCGCTAACTCACGTGGCTGCTAGCTCCGTCATGAAAAGGGGCGTGAGGGAAGCTCTAGAATGTTAAGTAGTGTGAATGCTCGGGAGCAGACAATGTTGAAAAGTCATTTTTAGACATGTACTTAAATGTGGTTTTGTAATTCACTAAAACAAGCAGACAAGAAAATTGCGTTTGAAAAAAAGTAATGTTTTTGATGTGAGGCATCTGAGACCGCATCTACCACCAGGCCATAAGATTGCTGAAATGCTAAACCTAGCTGCCTCCCTGTACATACTTGCACCTTAGAGACTATTTGCACCGGAGAGACCATATGACCTTTAGACATTTTTTGCACTGACTACTAGAGAAAGACCGACATGTTTTTTCGTGCTCGATACTGATAGTTGTTTTTTTTGGGGGGGGCAAAACGTACCGATATATCTGCAGCTACACTACCAGTCACAAGTTTTAGATTCTTTATTTTTAAAATTTTCTACATTTATAGAATAAGTGTTAAACTAATCAAAATATATTTTATGGCCTCCTGGGTTATGCAGTGGTCTAAGGCATTGCAGTGCTAGCTGTGCCACCAGAGACTCTGGGTTCGAGGCCATGCTCTGTCGCAGCCAGCTGCGACCTGGAGGTCCATGGGGCGACGCACAATTGGCCTAGCGCCGTCCGGGTTAGGGAGGGTTTGGCCGGTAGGGATATCCTTGTCTCATCGCGCACTAGCGATTCCTGTAGCGGGCCGGGCGCAGTGCATGCTAACCAGGTCGCCAGGTGCACGGTGTTTCCTCCGGCGCATTGGTGCGGCTGGCTTCAGGGTTGAATGCGCGCTTTGGTAAGAAGCAGTGCGGCTTGGTTGGGTTGTGTTTCGGAGGACGCATGGCTTTCGACCTTCGTCTCTCCTGAGCCCGTACGGGAGTTGTATCGATGAGACAAGATAGTAACTACTAACAGTTGGATACCACAAAATTGGGGAGGATAAAGGGGGTATAATTAAAAAATAAATAAATAATATAAATAAATAAATATATATCGCACACACACTCAGAACTCATACGCACACACACTCAGTCAATGCTGCTGTTCTATGATATACTATTGAGTCCACTACTCACTTCATTTGTAAATAGTGTATACAGTCCATTATTACTATGCATACTACCTCTTGTATTATTGATTCATGTACTGCGTTGAGGGAGCTAGCTCCATAGCGTTTTGCTGCACCTTTTCTTCCTGCTGTATGTGACGAATACATTTTGATTTTAATGCCAGGTTGTCCCGTCTTCAGTCAGCTGTAATTGCGACAGCTATAACATTTAGGGAAACAGAAAGGCATTACTTGTAATTATCGGGTAGGGTGAGACCGTGTTGATTTGTAGGCCTTGTTCTCTCTCTTTCTCCTCCTTTTGCATCCCTCGCTCTTTTCCTCTGATCATAACTTTGAACCACTTCCACCACCTCAAATGGCCCCCCAGGGCTTTGACAGTGAAAACAATGCAAAGCTTGAACCCTCCACATATTTGAATGTGGCTGGTGTTATCACAGGCAATTTGCATGTGCAGACACGAGGGAGGTATCCTATAATAGCCCTTTTAGAAAAACCATCACAGCCTGCTGTCTGTAATATAAACAGAGGTGTGTGTGTGTGTGTGTGACAGGGTGTCAGAATGGAGGGAGACATGGAGAGGGGTAAGAGCATAGACAGGAGAGGAAAATGAGAACTTTTGAAAGAGTATGGAGACAAGTGTACAGATGGACAACCCTGCCCAATCAATAAGGTGTTTTCTCACTGCTCTGTTTATGCGGCGGGCAGCTGCTGTGTGTACGTATAATCCCATCTCGACAAACCACTCCATTTCCGCCGTCTCGCAGCGATGACAATATGGATCACTTCATAACTCTGATTCTGTCAAGGACCATTTTTCCAAAGCTAAACATTAATCAGCGGTTAATCCAGCTCGATAACAATAGTGATTGCAGTTGGAGAGCTTTTAGCCAAATGGATCAATCCGGTCATGACTCTACTGGATCTCCTCCATTCTCACCGGAGAAATGTCAAATCAATGACGTGATTGTCCGACAGAGGCTTGCTTATGAAACGGACTAGAAGTTTGGGGAGGAAGTGCTGTTCTTTCTACACCGCGGGATAGCGACACTCCTTGTCTGTTACTGTGTGAAGTCTGTATCGACTCAAAGTAGTTGGGCCACTTCCATTTGGGCCACTTCCAACTACTTCCATCAAAGTAGTTGGGCCACTTCCACTTGAGTTAAGATATGGTGTCCTTTAAAGTTTCTTAAAAATACATCCAGTCCACTTCTAACTACTCCGAGGACTCCAGTTTGTACTGATATATTTGGATGGAGTTTGTGTAAAGCTCTTCTTCTCTACTTGTTAAGTTCACTTCTTTGGTGAGTTTCCTGATGATAAGATCTATGTTCATGATAAAAGACCCACGGAATAGGAATGTGTCAGTGTCATTCACTGCAGTCCTTCCACCCTTCAGAACTACCCTAACAGGAAACAAAAACGAAAAGAAGCAATTTGATGACTTTGTTCACTTGTCAAGTCTGCGAGGGCCTGCTGCCAGTGTTTTTGACATCTGAGAACTTTCCAGATGTCTTTGACAGAGACGTCTCGGTGTGGAGAGCGAGAGAGAGAGAGAGAAAAGAGCCAGATAAAAGACGGAGTGAGATTCTCTGCCTTCTCTCTGGATTGGCAGGAGGCCCATGGGAATTGTGGGCATTGGTGTTTTCAGGCTAGCATACCAAAATGAGCTGTTAGGCTGGCTTTGCTTTCCTGTGTAGGCCTGCGGAGTCTCATAAACATGATGAGTTCAAGTTTATGCTCAAGTCGTGGTCACGGTCTCTCCATAAACTTCGTGTAAACCTCACCCAATCTCTCACTCTTGCTATAGAAAGACCCCTGTGGTACTAATCCCTGGTTAATAACACGACACTGTACCACAACCGGGCAGCAGTTTTCTCCAAATCCACTGCTCTCCATCCAGCATGCAGCTTTATCCATATCGCGCCTCAAACACATGTCCGCTATCCCATCCATACACCCAGTCTGCCAGCGAGAGATATAACATCCAGAGCCTGGCCAGCTCTCAGCTAGGTGTCACTGCCAGGGGGACACTGTCAGCACTGTCCATGCTATCGCTCACCACCAGACACTCTTTCTCTCTTTTTCCCCTGGTGCTGATGACGTGGATGTGGATTTAAGGCAGCCCCCCCAACACCTTTTGATTCAGAGGGGTGGGGTTAAATGCAGAAGACACATTTCAGTTGAAACTGGCTATTTATCGTGTGTGTGTGTGTGTGTGTGATCACCATTCTGCCATGCCAGGTGCCCTCCATTGAAATCCCATCAATGACACATTTAGTCACCTATGATGTGATGTACTGTAGTTTCTGTTTGTGATCCGAGGGCTTGTATAAGGCAAGGTGTTCATGATCAGTTAACTTAAAACCCGTGTGATGAGGTTAATGCATCGTCAGATAAGCTTTTTCATGTTTGTCATTAGTCATGCCAATGGAGTTTCCTATTGAGAGCAGCAGTAATATTTCACGGGATTGGTTGATACAGGGCAGTGAGAATCTAGTTTAATCTAGACTAAACTTTTATTGGACTCTCAGGGTTTCACCTTTTCATGTCCCGTAGTCTGTACAGTATTTAGTAGTTTATCCACTTGTCCTTCTGACAAGGAGGTGACTGAAAATGTTGTTTGATGCAAGAAACCACTTTGCAAGAAACCACTTTGCAAGAAACCACTTTGCAAGAAACCACTTTGCAAGAAACCACTTTACTTTGCATGCCCCCGGCCGCCACAGTCGCTAGAGCCCGATGGGACTAGGACATCTCAGCCGGCCAAACCCTCAACTATATATATATTTTTTTGCATACTAATGCTTGCATAGTTTGTTTTGTTTCGGTATATTACATTGAAAGTGGCTAATATTGCGTTGATTTGTTTCCAATTCCCACAGTAGAGCGAAACGTTTAATACTGTTAACTAAAGGGGAACGCTTTAGAAAGTTGAGTGAAGTTCAATCTCGTGCTTATCTGAGCGCTATTCATACACATTTCGGTTGAATGCATTGTTGTACAACTGACTAGGTTTTTCCCTTTCCCCTATTATCTAGCACATATGTAATGCAGGCCCATGTGTCTGATTTCCAGTCCATGTAATGTGTGCCATCACTAGTCATTTAGTTAAATCATTCAGTTTTCATGATCAAGGCTCTGCAAAGGGGTGTTGTCGTTGGTGCATGATGTTCACATCATTCAGTGGCGAGACACCCATCAGCCTTGTGGCTAGTTTGCCTCCTTGCTGGACCCAAACCACAAGTGTGCTGCTGTGCTCACTAAGGTGAGGTGTCAAGCTGTTTTCACACACAGCCCCTCCAGCTCTGACTCACACACTAAGCCATCCAAGTACTCTTCTACCGTAACGTTGATGAGGATACAGCGGCCATAGATGGCTACTACTGTACAGTACAGCCAGTGGAGGCTCCTCAGAGGAGGAAGGGGAGGACCATCCTCCTCAGTGAATTTCATAACAGTAGTGAAACTTTAGATACAACTACTAAATATATTCACGTCAACAAATGATTGATTTAAAACACACTGTTTTGCAATGGTCTACAGTAGCCTCAGCAGCACTATGTAGGGTAGCACCATGATGTAGCCAGAGGACAGCTAGTTTCTGTCCTCCTCTCGGTACATTGACTTCAATACAAAACCTAGGAGGCTCATGGATCTCACCCCCTTCCATAGACTTACACAGTAATTATGACAACTTCAGGCTGGAGGACATCCTCCGATCAGAGCTCTTGCAGCATGAACTGACATGTCCACCCAATCAAAGGATCAGAGAATGAATCTAGTACTAAAAGTAGAAGCTACAGCTCGCTAGCACTGCAGTGCATAACATGTTCACTCAAAGAGAAAGACAATAGTTGAACAGTTTTGATCAAATACATTTTTAGAGCGATTGTTCACTTATCTTGCGAATGCAGCTAGCTTGTTTATCCTACTCCGAGGGGGATGCTATGTTAGTTAGCTGGTTATGGCTATCCAACACTGGAACTCTTCCAAGTGTAACTACTTGCTGACTGTACACTACTGCATGATTGTAGCGGGTTTACTGGCGCGTTAGATCTAGTAGCTATGTGCACTATGGCATTAGCTAATTTGGGGACCGATGTAGGTTGTGTGTAGCGGTTATGATATGAAGGTTTGGCTTGGAAAGGTTTTTTTGTCTGGTCACAGACAGCTGATGTGTTGTGCACTGAAGTCCACAAGCGAAGGGAAAAGGTGAGAGGAGGAGAGTGCATAGATGTGAGAAGGAATTATGCAATGAGCAAAGTGATCATGCTGTTTTTATGTGGCTGCTATGAAAGTGAACTGTGTTTGCGTGTGATCAGGGGTGTATTCATTCTGCCGATTCTGTTGAAAAACCATTCTTAAACTGAACCAAATGGGGATAAACATACCTGAATTTGTCCAATAGAAAATCTCGTTAGATCTCGTTAGTGTGCAAGGCGGTACTGTCACCGTACTAAAATTTTCTCTCGACCTGTTATAAACTATCATTCATAGTCTAGGTTGTAGCAACTTCATGATGGTTATAGGGACATTTTGAGTATCATGTAGTAGCGAAGATTTAACGAAGATTTGGATATGGAAATGTGATTGGCCTATAATGTATACTCACAATGTAATCCCAAGAGTTAACTCCTAAGGAGTCAAACGCAACACTAATTTAAATGGTCCCATTTGAGGTGTAAGGGTGTATAAATCTAATTTACATATTTCTTGCTGTGTCATATAATGGTGGCTTGAAATAGGCTTGGGCGCTATCCAGATTTTCACCCTGGGATTTACGGTATTACCGGCATAGCACACAAGGGGGCACTAAAAACAACAGATATTGAAACAAACAATTATAAAAATCAAACTCCAAAAAAGCAAATGACAAATATGACAATGATGCCCCTCCCACATCTGTGCATACTCCATAGTTTTAACTCCCTGACTCTGTTTACTCATCATTTATCAACACTATCGCTTTGAGGGTTAAGATAAATTGACACTAGTGGAGTTAACTCTGTGATTTCAACTCTGTGTACTAGGTATGCAGGTTTTTTTGCTCCAAAAATGATATTATAGTTTTTACCCCTCATTTGTGCTGTGATTTCTGATGTGGGTTATTTTAATATCTTATCTCCATCACACACTGCCGCCCACGTCTATATTCCTACCACAGCTATTCTGGAGTCCTGCTGAGGCTGCCACACAGCTCTCTCTCTCTCTCTCTTCATCTCTCTGCCTCGCTCTCCCCGTACCTCTCTCGCTCACTCTGCCTCTTTCGCTGTTTAATTTGTCTATTTCGATATTTCTTTATCTATTTATAACATGTTCTGTCGCTGATCAACTAGGAGCAACAGATGGACAGACTCCCTCTTTCCCTCAAATCCCTCTCCACTGTCTTTTTATTTTTCCCCTCTGTCAGTCATTTGTCTCGTTCCAGTCTGTGTGTCACTCTCTCACACCTGTTTTGGTTCTCCTTCCCTCTTCTCTCTGTCTCCACCTGTACATCATTCTTTGGCTTGTTTTAAGATGGTCATGCCATGGATCATTTAGCTATTTGATTTAAAAGTTTAGGACCATGTTAGCTATCCAAAAAAGTAAATAATATTTGATAAAATATTTGGTCTTTATTACTATAGCCCATAGAAACGCATCGAACGCACAGTCACAAATGGCAAAAAATATATCTAGGAGATATAAGAAAGCTCAGGAAATATATTTTTGGATACACACACTCTATGGCCTGCTCGTCAAACATCTCTAATTTCCCAAACCATGAGCATTAATATGGAATTGGTCCACCCTTTTGCTGCTATAACAGCCTCCACTATTCTGGGAAGGCTTTCCTCTAGATGTTGGAACATTGCTGAGGGGACTTGCTTCCATTCAGCCACAAGCATTAGTGAGGTCGGGAACTGATGTTAGGAGATTAGGCCTGGCTCACGGTCTGCGTTCCAATTCACCCCAAAGGTGTTTGATGGGGTTGAGGTCAGGGCTCTGTGGAGGCCAGTCAAGTACTTCCACACCAATCTCGACAAACCATTTCTGTATGGACCTCGCTTTGTGCACGGGGACATTGTCATGCTGAACAGCAAAAAGCCTTCCTCAAACTGTTGCTATAAAGTTGGAAGCACAGAATCATATAGAATGTAATTATATGCTGTAGCTTTAAGATCTTCCTTCACTGGAACTAAGGGGCCAAGCCCAAACCATTATTCCTCCTCCACCAAACTTTATAGTTGGAACTATGCATTCGGGCAGGTAGTGTTCTCCTGGCATCCCCCAAACCCAGATTCATCCGTCGGACTGCCAGATGGTAAAGCGTAACTTGTCAGTCCGGAGAATGTGTTTTTACACTGCTCCAGAGTCCAATGGTGGGAGCTTTACACCACCCCAGCCAACACTTGGCTGCTCGGCCATGGAACCCCATTTCATGAAGCTCCCGACGAACAGTTCTTGTGCTGACGTTGCTTCCAGAGGCAGTTTGGAACTTGGTAGTCCCGTTCTGTGAACTTCTGTGGCCTAACACTTCGCGGCTGAGCCGTTGTTGTTCCTAGACATTTCCACGTCACAATAACACCACTTACAGTTGACCGGGGCAGCTCTAGCAGGGCAGAAAGTTCACTGACTTGTTGGAAAGGTGGCATGGTATGACGGTGCCACATTGAAAGTCACTGAGCTCTTCATTAAGGCCATTCTACTGAATGTTTGTCTATGGAGATCGCATGGCGGTGTGCTCGATTTTTATACACCTGTTAGCAACAGGTTTGGATGAGATAGCAAAATATTAAGGAGTGTCCACATACTTTTAACCACTTATTTTTGTTGGCACAAAACTACTTCCATTCTTCCATTAGTTTGTTTGGCTTACATTCAGACTAGTCCTGTGACACTTGTGCGGGTCTTAGAACAAAACGGAGGACACCATCGTGCTCATGAGTTTCCCTTTCCATAGTGGTGTCATATTAGTTCGTAGCTCAAACGGTTCAGACACTACAGCAGAAGTTGGCACATTAGCATTACCGACTTCAGACGAGTCCCTTGAAACTTGTGGGGGTCGTAGAGCAAAATGGAGAACTCCATCGTGTTCGTGAGAGTCTCCCCTTTCCAGGCCAAACCGTTCAGACGAGACGGATGTTTTTACGAGAGATTTTTGGCATGTCTCGTGGTATGACAAACACAGCTGTAGCTCGGTCATCTTCCACTGCAGACTTGGAAGGCCAGCATATGTGGATGCAGTGGATTGAGACTGATATCTCTAGCTTAAACTGATGGATTTTGATGGGTATTTTTTTAAATGTTACTTAGACTGACGCACGGCTGCTTCAATAGACTCTTAAGCATTACTACCTGTGATCTGACACATTGCAGGTGGAAGTGGCGGCCGAGGCTTAAGGCCTACCCTTTGCGACACTTTCTTTTCGCTGCCTTGGCAACACAGCCAAGAGGAGCAGCGAGTCAGAAGCTTTGATGGCATATTGCCACCTCTCCCATATTTCAGCCAGCACTGCTTGTGTGTAGTGTGGCCTTTGTTAAAGTTGGTCTGCTGCTCTGGCCATTGTGTGGTTTGTATCGATGCGACGGTGTGGGCCAGGGCTCAAGATAAGAGAGTAAGATCCTCTTTAGGAGAATGGATTGGGGCTTTAGCCAAATCTAGTGTGTGTGTGTGTGTGTGTGTGTGTGGGCGTTCAGTGTGTTTAGGCAGGTGTGTGTGTACACGTGCCTGCCTGCTGGCTGTTAGGAGCAGATACAAGATTGGTGTTTAGTGTCTGGGTCTTTGCCCGTGGATGCCTTACTGAGATGCACTACCGGAGTGTGGACTGAATACTGAACCGGGCCGACAGGGAAGGCTGGCCTACCTCTCTGTGTGACAGGGGATCACCATCAGTGTTTAGGAAAGGGCCGTTGCCCTCAAAGGATGCAGACACGCATACAGACTCTTGCATAACATTCTGTATTCATGCTAGCATACACATTTCCAGTCATTCATAGCATTGAAATTAACATAAATCCACTCCATTCATTAATTAGTTCATTAATTCAGCCATTTATACATCCAGTCACTCATTGGCTCATTTGTTCATTTGTTCACTCATTTATTCACCCACGTACTCAACCCATTTGCATAAATATTTTTGACTACTTATCGCTTTCTACATCTCACCCCCTCCATCTTTGCTGCCCTTTGCTGTGCCTCCTGCCATCTCTCCTTTTTTTTTCTCTTCTTCTCAACACATTTGTTTGTTACGCAAAGCTGTAGCTCTCTGTGTCCCATCAATCCCTCTGCCAAGAAACGGGTGGACATCTTTTTGTTGTTGTTGTTGCATAATGCAGTATTTCCTCCCTGGTCTATGATGAATAACATTCTGTGGCATTAACACACGCTTAGTTTTTTGTCAACATCATTATTACGATTATAGAAAAAGTGTTTAACTGCCTGTATCCTTAATACGTGCTCCGCCTTTTCCTTCTTGTAATTATAGAAGATAGTTTTATGTGCCTGTAGGTTTAGCACTTGCATACTCTCCTACGTGCTCAGAACATTTGTGGCAACAGACCATTGGGCATGAAAGTTCAGAACGTATGGAAGCGTAGATTTTGAAACACTTTGGAGTGCTGATTTTAGTGGTCTGGGTCTGTCCGAAAGAGACCGTCTGCGTATCAACTAGTCCGTGTACGGCGTAACAGACCGTCTCGCCCCTGGGAATCAGAGCTTTAAGGAGGGGGCTGAAGGAGAGCGGGAAAGAGAGAAAGTGACACACACACACACACAAACACATTGGCATTACATTACAGCAAATGCCGTAGGTTGCACTGGGTATTATGTTATATATGAAGAATTGACCAGCATTACATTCGGTACCTCAATAATGTCTCTCCGATGGCTTAGCTGTGTTATGATGAGGATTCTCGGGTCAGATTCTCTCCATTACTATGACTCCTCCCATTGCCCTTTTGTCTGCTAGGATCTGTATAGTCAGCTGCACCGATTTTAAATGTTTATTCATTTATTTTAATATTGATGATAAAAAAGATTATGCGGATGGATCTGCAACACAGGGTCTTGGGCTGCTGTGGTGTCACACGCCATGGATGAGCAGCACATTGTCATAGAAAGGCTCATTCACACCCGGAGTAGGTTAGTGCGGCGGAGTCATCTTTACCGTATTCATGAGGCCCGGGGGTACCCAGGTGTGCCCATCTATCTGGGGCGAGCCTCTGGTCTTTAGGGGGATAGGGATGGTAAAGGGAAATGCCGGTCTTCATTTGTATCTGCCAGTGTTTGTGTGTGTGTGTGTGTGTGTGTGTGTGTGTGTGTGCGCGCACGCCATGGGTCTTCATTTGTATTTACCAGTGTGTGTGTGTGCGCGCCATGGGTCTTCATTTGTATCTGCCGGTGTTTGTGTGTGTGTGCGCCATGGGTCTTCATTTGTGTGTGTGTGTGTGCCATGGGTCTTCATTTGTATTTACCAGTGTGTGTGTGTGTGCGCGCCATGGGTCTTCATTTGTATTTACCAGTGTGTGTGTGCGCGCCATGGGTCTTCATTTGTATCTGCCGGTGTTTGTGTGTGTGTGTGCGCCATGGGTCTTCATTTGTGTGTGTGTGTGCCATGGGTCTTCATTTGCATACTTCCCTGCCGCGTTATCGGTTTTATAAAACCGACTTAAGTGTTGTAATGGGGCTTATTTTCAGTGGCAACTGATTCAGGCTCATCAGTTTCTCTTGCAAAGTGTTGTAAAAACACAATGTCTTCTAGCGATAAACGGCGCACCATTTATTTGAATGGACCAGTCTGCATTTGAAATGGCCCTTTTTTTAATGACGGACTACCCAGGATTCTCTGCTGCTTTCAGGGGGGCTTGCACTCGTTCCCCTCTTAAGAAGCTTTCTCTCCGTCGTTTGTTTGCTCTCTCGCTTTTAAAGTAGAGCTGTTTGTTCTTTTTTTTTCAGGAAAATAATTGGCTCTCTATTTTAAATCAGTCTGGCTGTGCTGCCAAGGATGAGACGGTATAAAGTAAGGTCTCCCGGAGGAACGGGGGAAAGAGGCGAGGAAGTGTCAACCACACACTTCCTCGCATCCAATCAGAGAAGAAAGAAACCGATGAATTGGCCTCTTCAAGGCATTGGAGACTGAGAATCGACTGGACCTGAGGGAGTCAGCGGCACCAGATGTGCTATGATTTCCGTCAAGTTAGTGACAGAGGGAGGGGTTTGATTGCAGTGAAAATAGCTGCTGCCTGCCCCCGTTTCTCAGGCCTGACAGCACTCTCTCTCTTTCACTGCTCATCTGGGGATGACTGACGCTAAATAGGGATGACTGACGCTAAATAGGTCAGCTCCAGGGTGAATCACACAACACTGTTTTAGTTGTGCTGCTAATGTTTAAAATCACACCGCTTCGAGTCGTTAGTGAGAGAATGATGGCTATTCATACTCTTTGTGTGTCACGATTTTATGGTGATTCAGACCAATTGGATCCTGTTATTTACATGGTCGTTTATAGAAATTGGATTGGTGAACTGTAGTGATCTTGAAAATCATGTTTTTGCGTATGTTTGTGGAGAAAATATGGATGTTTACATGGTCTTTCTGTCTAGACCCATTTTAAATCCCCATGTCATTAAAAGGTTGTAAATGTAAATTGGGTACCGTAACTCCTCATTTGAAATCCATTATCCTTTACATTAGAGCAATTGACTAAAGCCATATAGAATTAAATCAAGGATAGTGAGAATGAAAACTTGGATGGTTGAGCTACTGGAGGTGAGCAGCACTCTAAATCCTGTTATGTCACAGATTCGGCGACGTGGGGGAATGGGAGCATGCCAAAGTCAGCCTGGCGACCGGGATTACCGCCTTGTAAAAGCACATCGGATAGGTGTGATTGGGATTAGACGTTTGTGAAACAAGACGTGATTGGAGGGATCTTTTAGTGACGCTCCCTGATCACATCTAGCTCGAGTAGCGGGGATTAGAACCGTGCAAATGCACATCTGATTGGAGGAGCACCGATTTTTACAGGCCTGTAAAAGCAAGTCTGATTGGAGATGTGGATGTTAGGAAATTGCACCGGATTGGTGTTTTGTGGGATTAGGATGTTTTGGAATCCGATTGGATGAGAAAGTATCAGAGCCCTGTGAAGTTCAGGTTTGATCAAAGACGGTGGATTAGAGATGGACAAATGGTGTTAAATATATCCTGTTATCTCTAGAGAAATCCTTCAAGGAATCAGGCATTGTCGAATATGGCTCAAATGAGACACACGGAGGAGGCATGCACAAGACATACACACTCACAGATTCCCTGACATATGGGTAGCATTGCTCTGGCATTAACCAATTGGATTGATGAGGATTTGTTAATTGACCCAGTTACACACACTCCCTCAATACCTGCCTGGCATGCACCAGTTCTGAGCCATTGAGCTTCCTCTGCAGGTGAAAGACGGAAGTGGACTACCCTCCGATATAATTGCCTATGGCGCTGCCTATGGAATTCCCCATGCACGCACCTTTCACAAGACATGTAACCTGTATTTACCTTCGCCATACATTTCAAATGTCACAGCAAGAAAGGGCCTCTTCAACTCCCTGCACATCATGGTTGACAGTGGCTTACATGCAGGGTTGGAGTCATTTCAATTCGAGTTAATTTGAGAAGTACCCTGACATTTTTATTTATTTTTGAACCACCTGCGCTTTCCTACACCCTTTGTCCCTGTCACTCTGCCGTCGACCTCGGGCTCACACAGAGAAGCCAAGGTGAATGTGTTGTTATGCCAAAGTTTTTCCTCAAACATTAATACACTATATATGCAAAAGTATGTGGACACCCCTTCAAATTAGTGGATTCGGCTATTTCAGCAACACCCATTGCTGACGGGTGTATAAAATTGAGCACACAGCCATGCAATCTCCATAGACAAACATTGACAGTAGAATGGCCTTACTGAAGAGCTCAGTGACTTTCGATGTGGCACCGTCATGGCCTGCCACCTTTCCAACAATTCAGTTTGTCAAATTTCTGCCCTGTTAGAGCTGTCCCGGTCAACTATAAGTGTTGTTATTGTGAAGTGGAAACATCTAGAAGCAACAACGGCTCAGCCGAGAAGTAGGAAGCCACACAAGCTCACAGAACGGGACCGGCGAGTGCTGAAGCGTGCAAAAAATCATCTGTCCTCGGTTGCAACACTCACTACTGAGTTCCAAACTGCCTCTGGAAGCAACGTCAGCACAAGAAATGTTCTTCAAGACCTTCATGAAATGGGTTTCCATGACCGAGCAGCTGCACACAAGCCTAAGATCACCATGCGCAATGCCAAGCATCGGAAAGAGTGGTGTGAAGCTTTCCGCCATTGGACTCTGGAGCAGTGGAACCGCGTTCTCTGAAGTGATGAATCACGCTTCACCATCTAGTAGTCCAACGGATGAATCTGAGTGTGGCGGATGCCAGGAGAACATTACCTACCCCTATGCATAGTGCCAACTGTAACATTTGGTGGAGGAGGAATAATGGTCTGGGGCTGTTTTTCATGGTTTGGACTAGTCCCCTTAGTTCCAATGAAAGTAAATATTCATGCTACAGCATTCAATGAGATTCAAGACGATTCTGTGCATCCAACTTTGTGGAGTTTTAGGTTCTGAACTAACAGAGTAAAAACAAATGGATGACTACAGGAAGCCCAAACCAAGTTTATTCAACCACTGGGCCATACAGCTGCAAAGACAACATGCAAGTCACACAAGCATTTTTTACCTCCCAATTAGGCGGAGTCATCTCCTTTCATGTCTAAGATAGACAGTCCTTCTCTATTAGGCAGAAACCCAGTGGGTTCCTCTTTCTGGTATTGTCATGGCCATGCTTAAGTCTAGGACCCTCATGGGTGTGTGTGAGAGAGAGGACTATAATCAGATGGCCTTCGGGTTGGGCCCCTGTGAGCCCCTCCTCCCAACAGTGTCTTCTCCCCATCTGTTGACCTTATCTCGAGTTGAGTTCAACCCTCATTGTCCTGCTTCCTCAGCAACTGGTCTGCCTTATCAAGAACTGAAACTAGGCTGTTGCCTCTTTGCCTCCCTCTTTAGGAACATTCATGATCAGCAATAACATACAGTTGAAGTCGGAAGTTTACATACACTTAGGTTGGAGTCATTAAAACTCGTTTTTTAACCACTCCACAAATTTCTTGTTAACAAACTATAGTTTTGGCAAGTCAGTTAGGACATCTACATTGTGCATGACACACATAATTTTTCCAACAATTGTTTACAGACGGATTATTTGACTTATAATTCACTGTATCACAATTCCAGTGGGTCAGAAGTTTACATACACTTAGTTGACTGTGCCTTTTAACGATCTTGAGAAATTCCAGAAAAAGATGTCATGGCTTTGGAAGCTTGTGATAGGCTAGTTGACATAATTTGAGTCAATTGAAGGTGTACCCATGGATGTATTTCAAGGCCGACCTTCAAACTCAGTGCCTCTTTGCTTGACATGGGAAAATCAAAAGAAATCAGCCAAAATTGTAGACCTCCACAAGTCTGGTTCATCCTTGGGAGCAATTTCCAAAAGCCTGAAGGTACCATGTTCATCTGTACAAACAATGGTACGCAAGTATAAACACCATGGGACCACACAGCCACCATTTCTCAGGAAGAAGACACGTTCTGTCTCCTAGAGATGAACGTACTTTGGTGCGAAAAGTGCAAATCAATCCCAGAACAACAGCAAAGGACCTTGTGAAGATGCTGGAGAAAACAGGTACTAAAGTATCTATATCCACAGTAAAACAAGTCCTATATCAACATAACCTGAAAGGCCCCTCTGGTCTGCTTCTTCATTACTGAGGGGCCTTTCAGGTTATGTCGATATAGGACTTGTTTTACTGTGGATATAGATACTTTAGTACCTGTTTTTCTGGGATTGATTTGCACTTTTCGCACCAAAGTACATTCATCTCTAGGAGACAGAACGTGTCTTCTTCCTGAGAAATGGTGGCTGTGTGGTCCCATGGTGTTTATACTTGCGTACCATTGTTTGTACAGATGAACAACTGCCATAAAAAAGCCAGACTACAGTTTGCAAATGCACATTGGACAAAGATTATACTTTTTAGGGAAATGGCCTCTGGTCTGATGAAACAAAAATGGAACTGTTTGTCCATAATGACCATCATTATGTTTGGAGGAAAAAGTGGGAGGCTTGATGATCATGAGGATGGAAAATTATGTGTATATATTGAAGCAACATCTCAAGACATCAGTCAGGAAGTTAAAGCTTGGTCGCAAATGGGTCTTCCAAATGGAAAATGACCCCAAGTATACTTCAAAAGTTGTAGCAAAATGGCTGAAGGACAACAAAGTCAAGGTATTGGAGTGGCCGTCACAAAGCCCTGACCTCAATCCTAAAGAAAATGTGTGGGCAGAACTGAAAAAGCGTGTGCAATTTATTGTGGGAAGCTTGTGGAAGGCTGCCCAGAAACATTTGACCCAAGTTAAACAATTTAAAGGCAATGCTACCAAATGAGTGCATGTGAACTTCTGACCCACTGAGAATGTGAAGAAATAAATAAAAACTTAAATAAATCATTCTCAACTCTTTTTCTGACATTTCACGTTCTTAAAATAAAGTGGTGATCTTAACTGACCTAAGAAAGGGATTTTCTTACTAGGATTAAATGTCAGGAATTGTGAAAACTGAGTTTAAATGTATTTGGCTAAGGTGTATGTAAACTTCCGTCTTTAGCTGTATATGAATAGAATAGGTACGTTCTTCTGTCCCTTTTCCCACTCAGTAACTTTCCACACACCTAGTTCATCTTTACCCTCCCTTGACCCCTAACATGTACATTCCTTATACATGTTAAGTAATTAATAAGTTCTAGTATGGTAACATGAATAAGTATATTTCAAGCTAGAATCCAACAGGCCCTTTCCTGTTCCAGCATGACAATGCCATGGTGCACAAAGTGAGATCCATACAGATATGCTTTGTCGAGATCGATGTGGAAGAACTTAACTTGCCTGCACAGAGCCCTGACCTCAACCCCATCGAACACCTTTGGGATGAATTGGAACGTCGACTGCGAGCCAGGCCTAAATCACCCAACATCCAATGCTATTGTGGCTGAATGGAAGAAAGTCTCTGCAGCAATGTTCCAACATTTAGTGGAAAGTCATCTGAGAAGGGTGGAAGCTGTTCGAGCAGATATTCGGGGACCAACTCCATATTAATGCCCATGATTTTGGAATTATATGTTTGGTCATGTATTGTATATGTTTAACACGTCCGCCATTTTAATTCTACAAACTGGGGTCCTTCAGCGCAGCTCTCTTCAGTTGAATTCAGAATTAGCTCCCCTCTTGGTTTGAGCTACCAGGTGGATATTTCCTCTCAACTTTTTTTCCATCCAGCGTCTTGATTTATCTATGAAGGACACGCCACATTAAACTCTGTGAAAAGGAATTTTGTTCATTTCCTGGTTCTGCCGGCTGAATTTATTAACAATAAATAATTCGGTGGTTGCGGCGGTCGGCCTCTTGTAAGATGAAAGAGGAACCTGGAGGAATTGGAGTTCTGCCTCGCTGTGACGCTTGCTGTACAATGAATAAGCTGGGTGAATTTTAAACTGTTTTAAGTGGTTCTCAAATACTTACTCGTAGTGACTTTAATAAATGAATGTCCCCCTCATCATGGGGTAACCTACTAGTTCGTTGGACGGGACTTGGATTCAATAATTGTGTTGAAATTAGTTGCACATGTCAATTATCTCACGTCACAAATAATAAACAAATCTTAGTGTTAGGGCTGCTCAAAGCCCGCTGTCATACGTGTTGCAGTGAGCTGATATCTTGTTGGCAGCGTGATGAGACAGCTTATGTAAACAAGATCAGTCTAAATTTCTGGTTCACCAAAGAGGCCAACTTTAAGTGACTCCATTGTAGTAGTAATGTATAATAACCAGGCATCAACTGTAGCTCATTGATTCTGGATATTTGATCATGTTATGAATGTGTTGACTCTGCTCTCGTACTGAGAAGGGAATGGAACGTGGAAGCAACAGGGAATGTCTTTTTGTGTGGTCACAGGAATGTGAAAACGGGAGAAAAGATGACACTTACTCACCCTTAACCACAAGGCGAGGGAATGCCACGGGCCCTCGAGGTGAAGGTGTGTGCCTCCCAAGACTCATGACTTTTGTTTTGTCTCTCTCCTATAGATCACCAGAAGCTGGAGCGAGAGGCCAGGATTTGTCGCCTGCTCAAGCACCCCAATATCGGTGAGTCCCATGCTGCACAAGGCTTATACCTTCAGTGCCATGCTCCCTCTAACTTCTTCCCTCTTCTCTTTCTGGACAATGTGCCAGCTGACCCTTCACTGGCAGCAGTAAGACTAGGGAGGGTATATTACTGAAAACTTTCAAGGATTTTATGTAATTTATCACATGACATCTATCTAGTGGCCCTTTTGGGTACTTCAGATTCTCTGGACCCTGTAATTATTTCTGGCCCTCTTTATCGCATGTAAAATATATACAAATAATCAAATTGAATGACCAAGTTGTAAAAAATGATCCTTAATATAAACCATCCACTAAGTTAATACCATCAGGGTTTAAAATGACGGTTTCAGCATGTTAAACACGAGCAGCACCACCGATATTGAGATGAGTGAGATGCAAGACTTCGCTCACACACCGTGTCTGCGCATGTGCACGGGTTCGCGTCACACTGTTTACAGCGTGGCCAGCCAGGGCACCATAACAGCAGAGAAGTTGAGCCTCGCGCTTCAACGCTCTTAGTTGTTGCAGAAATTGTCCCACCATAATGGTTTACTTTAGGCATGCATCGAGAGCATCCCGACCTCTTGCATCACCGCCTTGCATGGCAACTGCTCGGCATCTGACCGTAAGGCGCTACAGAGTGATGGGTTTGGATTTCTGAGCTTTATCTATTGTTAATCATTCGTTTTAAAAGAGACATGAGGGGTGGAGCCATAATGAAGCTTGGGAGGAGCTGAGCGCAGGGAAAATGGTCACATGTGGCGGTACTGATAAGGGGAGGAACCCTTTAAGGCCCATTCAGCTCCCTGCCCAGCAATAATGATGCAATGTTTAGAGATAAGGAGGAGACTCCACCCAAGGCGGGGTATAAATACTTCAACGGGGGAAACCGTGTCTGTGTCTGAATTACAGCTGTATCGACCAATTTGGAAGTAGTCAACTTGGTTAAGCTTCTCTAGTGTCCCTTGAGTTTGTACTCTGAAATGTTGGCCGTAACAAGAGGGTAGTGCGTATGGCCCAGTACATCACTGGGGCCAAGCTTCCTGCCATCCCGGACCTCTATACTAGGAGGTGTCAGAGGAAAGCCCATAAAATTGTCAGAGAATCCAGTCACCCAATTCATAGACTGTTTTCTCAGCTACCGCACGGCAAGCGGTACCGGAGCGCCAAGTCTAGGAGCAAAAGGCTTCTTAACAGCTTCTACCCCCAAGCCATAAGACGGCTGAACAATTAATCAAATGCCCCCCCCCCCCCCCCCCCCCTCCATTTGTTTTGTACACTGCTGCTACTCGCTGTTTATTATCTATGTGTAGTCACTCCACATATACAAATGACCTTGACTAACCTGTACCCCGCACACTGACTCGGTACCGGTACCCCCTGTATATAGCCTTGTTATTGTTATTTTATTGAGTTACTTTTGATTATTTTTGACTTTATTTGGTAAATCTTTTCTTAACTCTTTCTTGAACTGGACTGTTGGTTAAGGGCTTGTAAAAGTAAGCATTTTACAAGGAAGGTCTACACAAATGTTGTCGAGTCTATTTTTAATTGAAAATGTCATTGTTGATTTGATGGTTTTTAAACTAATTCTACTACTTGCTGTTGAACCATATGGTATATCCACTAGAATCTCAGGAACAATATGGACACAGATAAAACAAAATCTATATATGAATATATATATATATATATATATATTTTATTGAAGTATAAATGACCATAGATTGCCATAAATAACCTGTTATTACCAAAGATGAACCCTAAGTAAGACCATTCACACTTGTTTCATAATTGCCTGTGTACTGTCCACACACACACACACACACACACTGACCATCTGTCTCAGTCCTGGCCAGCCCACCGTGCCAGAGTAGTTGTTCCAAACCTCCATGGCTAAAAAAGGACAGTGAGAATGGAGCTGCTGTTTTCCTGTAATAAAAAAAAAATGCTACTGTCTATGCTACTGTACGTCTATGCTACTGTACGTCTATGCTACTGTACGTCTATGCTACTGTACGTCTATGCTACTGTACGTCTATGCTACTGTACGTGTATGCTACTGTACGTGTATGTCCCCAGGATCTCACACGCATCAGGGGAAGTCACATTATTTGAATCCACCCCACCTCCACACACATGCCCTTACTTCCTTGAGACTATTCTCATTTTGAAAGCCAACAAACTCGATGACACTGAAAACCATTTCAAATACTGAGTAAATACTGGTTAAGTCTTCCCATGTGTCGTCTCTTGATAGTTTGTGCAGACACCCCATCTGTGTGGCTTCCCCAGCCCACGTCCCCCCAGCCCCCCCCCCCACGTAGGCTGCCAAGGGACCCACGGAGGCCAATTAAGTCTTCACTAGAAACGTGACCACACTGGGTGGGTGGGTTTTTTTCTTTCTTTTTTTCTTTTTTTGCAGAAACGATGATGAGGGGGTGGAAGAACGAGTGGATGATAGGAGGGGGGTATTTTGTTTGTCTGTTGTCGGTAAGACAACTTAGTGCTAAAATGCGTGCGAGGGAAAATTGGCAGGAAGAGGGTGGTTTTGGATTGCCTTTTGTCTATTGGCCTTGGAGCTATTGTTGTGTTATCTGAGGCAGCTTCTGATGGCATGATTTAATGTTCTGTGAGAAGAACAGCCTCCATGAAGCCTCAGTCTCAATGGGATCCCGGGCTCTTTTTATGTTCCCTTAATGTGGATTACGGGACAACACAAATGCCTAGCAGGATGGATACTATCCTGCCTAATTATTATGCCATCAAACCATGTACCTCAATTATCTCAGGTTTCAGGCTCTATCCTCTTAGGGTGATGTCTCATCCTCTACCCCATTTTAAAAATAAATACATTTTTATTTCACCTTTTATTTAACCGGGTAGGCTAGTTGAGAACAAGTTCTCATTTACAACTGCTACCTGGCCAAGATCAAGCAAAGCAGTGCGACACAGAGTTACACATCATTTAAGGACTTAGCTATAGTGATAATACCCCAGTTTATTCAAATGAAAGAAGACCCAGTTTCCGTATTTCTACAGTATTTCTAGGAGGTCCATCCCCCTTTCTTCTTCGAGGTCATCCGTCTGTTTCATTCTCTGATTGGCTGGTGCACGCAGTGATCGCCTCGTTAACGTCCCGCCTCGCTGGCATCTATATCCGACCGGTAGAGCCATCCCGCTCCTTAAGGTTGCCATGACAATAGAGATGTTAGTCAGGAATAGAACTAATGAAGAGGGCATTTCTCTAGTCTTTCTCTCTCTCAATTGATTTTGCACTCTTTTCTCACCCTTTTGTGCTGGCTATTTTCTCTTACCCTTTTCCTCTCTCCTTTACTCCCCCCCCCCCTAGCATTCAGATACAAAGGGTTTGATGAGGAAAACTGCTCTGAATAAAGTTTGCTGGGCACTCCACCCTTACGGTAATATTTCAACTGTTACGGGTGTATACGGGAGGCGAAGTCAGGTGCAGGAGAGCAGAGTGTAGTTAACAGGCACACTTTTATTCCGGTCCAAAACGAAAGCACATAAGAACATGAAACAAAAGTCTGGCGCGTGACAATACCCACATAACATAAAACAATTACACACAACGACATGGAGGGGAACAGAGGACTAAATACATCTAGTGTGATTAGGGAATGAAAACCAGGTGTGTATGGAACAAGACAAAACAAATGGAAATATGAAAAATGGAGCGGCGATGGCTAGAACGCCGGTGACGTCGATCGCCGAACACTGCCCGAACAAGGAGAGGAGCCGACTTCGTCGGAAGTCGTGACATCAACAGGAAACATGTATAGCGTGTACTGTATTGTCTGTCAGTCTTATAGAAACCTTTTGTACATTATGAAGCTTGTGATATTTATGTGCTTAAGCTTTCATAATTGTTGTAAACACGGGCAACATAAAGGTTTATTGTGGCAATGCATCAGCAAGACATCTCCTGACACGTGGAATGAACAATCACATTTAATATTCCATGCGTAAGATTTGGATGTGTAGATTTTAAAAGTGAGGCTGCTGTATTGCATTGGTTGTACTACTGTCTGGGTCTGTCTCAGTGAGATGAATGGGAAGTTTGTCTGAGGTCTATTATGGATTGAATATAGTGAGGCCTGGCAGGATCGGGGGCGTTTCAGGGTAATTTGTGTAATGGATGAGTTTCTCTCTTCCTCCCCTGACTTTTTTTCTTTCCCTGCCTGCCGGGCACACACACACCCAGGCATGGACAAGCATCAGACTACACACACTGACACGCTAGCTGTCTGAATAACTGAATGGGTCTGTCTGAGAGGCATCATTTCTAATCAGATTTTTGCTTTCTCCCCCCTCTCTTCCACAGTGAGGCTCCATGACAGCATATCAGAGGAGGGATTTCACTACCTGGTCTTTGACTTGTAAGTTCAAACCTGCTCTATTGTGTCACTTTACAAAACCCATCAACCCCAACCATCCAACCAGTGGTATATGTAAGACATGGCTTTGTTTGATCCACTAGAAAAGAAGGAACAAATATTAAAACAAAAATGATGGTTAAACTCAAATATACACATTGACAAGTACAAGCAACTCATTTCAGCATTACCGCAAAAGTAGGCGAGTGGAAGGGGGAAAAGTAAGGAACTTGTCTGTAGGCCCTGCATTAAAGACCAAAATTGGGGGTAAATAAATAAAAAAGTATACCAGTTTCATATAAGGATCGAAAAATGGACAGCCGTGTCATATAGATTTCAAAATAGTTGGGAAGAGATATTCAGTGTACCAATTCCATGGCACTGAGGAGAAGCAGAATCCTGAGATAATTTGTTTTGGTACTGTCCATATGTAGCTTGTTTTTGGTCGCAGGTCCAGGAATGGCTAAGGAATTGCAACATTTACATGGAGCTAACGCTGCAACTTAAACTGCTGTGTGATTTTTTTTTTTAAAGTCATAGTCAATCGATCAATAGTATAAAAATGCTTTTTGCAACAAAAAAATTATCTTTCATTTGCAATCTGCAGAAACGATGAGAATAGAGAGGTTCAGAACGTTTGAAACATCAGAGCACAGTTTAAAAATATATGGCAAATAGAAATCGAAACTGGATGGTGTTGAGAGATGGGAGGGGATGGGATTTAAAACAAACAAAAGATAACTATTGTTAAATACATTGTTCATAAAATGTATATAGTATGTATAAGCTGGAAGTAGTTACTCCAATTAGGGGAGTAGTGATGGGGTTAGGAGAAAATAATAAAGGAAAATATATTTACAAAAAAATGCTGGAAGCCACAATCGATCTGCAATATTAAAGCTGATCGAACTCGTAAAAAAAGAAAAAGACATGGCTCTGGTTACAATGTCCTACAGTGACCAGAAACAATGCAATCCCTTCCTGGCTTTCTAAGATATGTACAGTATCCTTGCACACCTAGTTCAGTAGGCCTACAATGCTATTGGCTCTAAAAGCTCTCCTGAGATGAAAGTTAATTGAGTTGAATAGGTTTAGGTCTAGGTCTAGATAATGAAGCCTTTCGGCGCCTTTCGGCGCCGACAGAGATGGCCGCCTCGCTTCGCGTTCCTAGGAAACTATGCAGTTTTTTGTTTTTTTACGTGTTATTTCTTACATTAGTACCCCAGGTCATCTTAGGTTTCATTACATACAGTCGAGAAGAACTACTGAATATAAGATCAGCGTCAACTCACCATCAGTACGACCAAGAATATGTTTTTCGCGACGCGGATCCTGTGTTCTGCCTTACAAACAGGACAATGGAGTGGATCCCATGCAGCGACCCAAAAAAACGAAGTTCTCTTCGATTATAATCACAGCCGTATATATCCCCCCCCAAGCAGACACATCGATGGCTCTGAATGAACTTTATTTGACTCTTTGCAAACTGGAAACAATTTATCCGGAGGCTGCATTCATTGTAGCTGGGGATTTTAACAAGGCTAATCTGAAAACAAGACTCCCTAAATTTTATCCGCATATCGATTGCGCAACCAGGGGTGGAAAGACCTTGGATCATTGTTACTCTAACTTCAGCGACGCATATAAGGCCCTGCCCCGCCCCCCTTTCGGAAAAGCTGACCACGACTCCATTTTGTTGATCCCTGCCTACAGACAGAAACTAAAACAAGAGGCTCCCACGCTGAGGTCTGTCCAACGCTGATCCGACCAAGCTGACTCCACACTCCAAGACTGCTTGCTTCCATCACGTGGACTGGGACATGTTTCGTAATGCGTCAGACAAAAACATTGACGAATACGCTGATTCAGTGTGCGAGTTCATTAGAACGTGCGTTGAAGATGTCGTTCCCACAGCAACGATTAAAACATTCCCTAACCAGAAACCGTGGATTGATGGCAGCATTCGCGTGAAACTGAAAGCGCGAACCACTGCTTTTAATCAGGGCAAGGTGTCTGGTAACATGACCGAATACAAACAGTGCAGCTATTCCCTCCGCAAGGCTATCAAACAAGCTAAGCGTCAGTACAGAGACAAAGTAGAATCTCAATTCAACGGCTCAGACACAAGAGGCATGTGGCAGGGTCTACAGTCAATCACGGACTACAGGAAGAAATCCAGCCCAGTCACAGACCAGGATGTCCTGCTCCCAGGCAGACTAAATAACTTTTTTGCCCGCTTTGAGGACAATACAGTGCCACTGACACGGCCTGCAACGAAAACATGTGGTCTCTCCTTCACTGCAGCCGAGGTGAGTAAGACATTTAAACGTGTTAACCCTCGCAAGGCTGCAGGCCCAGACGGCATCCCCAGCCGCGCCCTCAGAGCATGCGCAGACCAGCTGGCCGGTGTGTTTACGGACATATTCAATCAATCCCTATACCAGTCTGCTGTTCCCACATGCTTCAAGAGGGCCACCATTGTTCCTGTTCCCAAGAAAGCTAAGGTAACTGAGCTAAACGACTACCGCCCCGTAGCACTCACTTCTGTCATCATGAAGTGCTTTGAGAGACTAGTCAAGGACCATATCACCTCCACCCTACCTGACACCCTAGACCCACTCCAATTTGCTTACCGCCCAAATAGGTCCACAGACGATGCAATCTCAACCACACTGCACACTGCCCTAACCCATCTGGACAAGAGGAATACCTATGTGAGAATGCTGTTCATTGACTACAGCTCGGCATTCAACACCATAGTACCCTCCAAGCTCGTCATCAAGCTCGAGACCCTGGGTCTCGACCCCGCCCTGTGCAACTGGGTACTGGACTTCCTGACGGGCCGCCCCCAGGTGGTGAGGGTAGACAACAACATCTCCTCCCCGCTGATCCTCAACACTGGGGCCCCACAAGGGTGCGTTCTGAGCCCTCTCCTGTACTCCCTGTTCACCCACGACTGCGTGGCCACGCACGCCTCCAACTCAATCATCAAGTTTGCGGACGACACAACAGTGGTAGGCTTGATTACCAACAACGACGAGACGGCCTACAGGGAGGAGGTGAGGGCCCTCGGAGTGTGGTGTCAGGAAAATAACCTCACACTCAACGTCAACAAAACTAAGGCGATGATTGTGGACTTCAGGAAACAGCAGAGGGAACACCCCCTATCCACATCGATGGAACAGTAGTGGAGAGGGTAGCAAGTTTTAAGTTCCTCGGCATACACATCACAGACAAACTGAATTGGTCCACTCACACAGACAGCATTGTGAAGAAGGCACAGCAGCGCCTCTTCAACCTCAGGAGGCTGAAGAAATTTGGCTTACACTGTGTACAAGACAGTAGTTTTGGAATTGTTAGTTAGATTACTTGTTGGTTATTACTGCATTGTCGGAACTAGAAGCACAAGCATTTTGCTACACTCGCATTAACATCTGCTAACCATGTGTATGTGACAAATAAAATTTGATTTGATTTGAATATAATGAATATAATGTGTGTATGTATGTGTATATACATGCATGCATGCATACATACATACACACACACACACACACACACACACACACAGTGGGGCAAAAAAGTATTTAGTCAGCCACCAATTGTGCAAGTTCTCCCACTTAAAAAGATGAGAGGCCTGTAATTTTCATCATAGGTACACTTCAACTATGACAGACAAAAAAAAATCCAGAAAATCACATTGTAGGATTTTTAATGAATGAATGTCTTGATGTTGCTTCAATATATCCACATAATTTTCCATTCTCATGATGCCATCTATTTTGTGAAGTGCACCAGTCCCTCCTGCAGCAAAGCACCCCCACAACATGATGCTGCCACCCCCGTGCTTCACGGTTGGGATGGTGTTCTTCGGCTTGCAAGCCCCCCTTTTTCCTCGAAACATAACGATGGCCATTTTATGGCCAAACGGTACCATTTTTTTTGTTTCATCAGACCAGAGGCCATTTCTCCAAAATGTGCGATCTTTGTTCCCATGTGCAGTTGCCAACCGTAGTCTGGCTTGTTATGGCAGTTTTGGAGCAGTGGCTTCTTCCTTGCTGAGCGGCCTTTCAGGTTATGGCGATATAGGACTCGTTTTACTGTGGATATAGATACTTTTGTACCTGTTTCCTCCAGCATTTTTACAAGGTCCTTTGCTGTTGTTCTTGGATTGATTTGCACTTTTTGCACCAAAGTACATTAATCTCTTGGAAACAGAACGTGTCTCATTGGAAATGGCTCCCAAGGATGAGCCAGACTTATTTTCTGAGGTCTTGGCTGATTTCTTTTGATTTTCCCATGAGTTTGAAGGTATGGCCTTGAAATACATCCACAGGTACACCTCCAATTGACTCAAATTATGTCAATTAGCCTATCAGAAGCCTCTAAAGCCATGATACAATTTTATGGAATTTTCCAAGCTGTTTAAAGACACAGTCAACTTAGTGTATGTAAACTTCTGACCCTCTAGATTTGTGATACAGTGAATTATAAGTGAAATAATCTAGTATTGGAAAAATTAATTGTCATGCACAAAGTAGATGTCCGGTTAGGACTTGCCAAAACTAGTTTGTTAACAAGAAATTTGTGTAGTGGTTGAAAACGAGTTTTAATGACTTAAGCCTAAGTGTATGTAAACTTCCGACTTCAACTGTGTGTGGGTGTGTGTATGTATACAGTCATATGAAAAGGTTTGGGCACCCCTCTGAGGCTGCATAATAATTTACTCTGTCGTCACAGAAAATGATCACAGTGGCATGCCATTCATTTTCAAAAAAGCTGAGTAAATAAAAGCTGAGTACTGGGGTATTGTCCAGACAAATATTTTTAACGTAGCAATATTAAGTTGTATGTAAAATAGGCTATGCAAAAATGTGGGCACCCTTGTCATTCTGTTGATTTGAATACCTGTAACTACTTAGCACTGATTAATTGGAACACTCAATTGGATTGGTGAGCTCATTAAGCCTTGAACTTCATAGACAAGTGCATCCAATCATGAGAAAAGGTATTTAAGGTGGCCAATTGCAAGTTGTTGTCCTCTTTGACTCTCCTCTGAAGAGTGGCAACATGGGGGCCTCAAAACAACTCTCAAATGACCTGAAAACAAAGGTTGTTCAACATTATGGTTTAGAGGAAGGGTACAAAAAGCTATCGCAGAGATTTAAGCTGTCAGTGTCCACTGTGAGGAACATAGTGAGGAATTGGAAGACCACATGCACAGTTCTTGTTAAGGCCAGAAGTGGCAGGCCAAGTAAAATATCGGAGAGGCGAAGGATGGTGAGAACGGTCAAAAACAGCCCACAGACCACCTCCAAAGACCTACAACATCATCTTGCTGCAGATGGTGTCACTGTGCATCGTTCAACAATTCAGCGCACTTTGCACAAGGAGAAGCTATATGGGAGATTGATGAGGAAGAAGCCTTTTCTGCACACACGCCACAGAGTCGCTTGAGGTATGCAAACGCACATTTGGACAAGCCAGCTTCATTTTGGAATAAGGTGCTGTGGACTGATCTAACAAAGATTGAGTTTGGTCGTAACAAGGGACGTTATGCATGGCGGCAAAAGAGCACAGCGTTCCAAGAAAAACACTTGCTACCCACAGTAAAATTTGGTGGGGGTTCCATCATGCTGTGGGGTTGTGTGGCCAGTACTGGGAATCTTGTTAAAGTTGAGGGTCGCATGGATTCCACTCAATATCAGCAGATTCTTGGGAATAATGTTGAAGAATCAGTCACAAAGTTGAAGTTACGCCGGGGATGGATATTTCAACAAGACAACAACCCAAAACCCTGCTCAAAATCTACCCGGGCATTTATGCAGAGGAACAAGTACAATGTTCTGGAATGGCCACCCCAGTCCCCAGACCTGAATATCATTGAGAATCTGTGGGATGATTTGAAGCGGGCTGTCCATGCTCGGCAACCATCAAACCTAACTGAACTGGAAATGTTTTGTAATGAGGAATGGTCCAAAATACCTTCATCCAGAATCCAGGCACTCTTTAGAGGCTATGGGAAGCATCTAGAGGCTGTTATTTTAGAAAAAGGAGGCTCTACTAAATATTGATTTGATTTTTCTATTGGGGTGCCCAAATTTATGCACCTGTCTAATTTTGTTTTGATGCATATTGCACATTTTCTGTTAATACAATAAACCTAATTTCACTACTGAAATATTACTGTGACCATCAGTTATTTGATAGATCAAAATGAAATTGCTGATCCAAACACCCAATTATTTATAAATGGAAATCATGGAAATTGTCAGGGGTGCATATATATACGATCATATTTACATAAGTATTCAGACCCTTTACTCAGTACTTTGCTGAAACGCCTAGAGTCTTCTTGGGTATGACGCTACACACTTGGCACGCCGGTATTTGGGGAGCTTCTCTGCGATCCTCAAATTCTGTCAGGTTGGATGGGGAGTGTTGCTGCACAGCTATTTTCAGGTCCCTCCAGAGATGTTCGATCGTGTTCAGGTCCGGGCTCTGGCTGGGCCACTCAAGGATATTGAGACTTGTCCCAAAGCCATTCCTGTGTTGTCTTGGCTGTGTGTTTAGGGTCATTGTCCGGTTGGAAGGTGAACCTTCGCCCCCAGTCAGAGGTCCTGAGCTCTCTGGAGCAGGTTTTCATCAAGCATCGCTCTTTAATTTGCTCCGTTCATCTTTCCCTTGATCCTGACTAGCCCCCCTATCCCTGCCACTGAAAAACATCCCCACAGCATGTTGCTCTCACCACCATGATTCACTGTAGCGAGGGTACAGGTTTCCTCCAGACGTGACCCTTGGAAATTCAGGCCAAAGAGTTCAATCTTGGTTTCATCAGATCAGAGAATCTTGTTTCTCATGGTCTGAGTCCTTTAGGTGCCTTTTGCCAAACTCCAAGCGGGCTGTCATGTGTCTTCCGTCTGGCCACTTTACCATAAAGGCCTGATGCCTGGAGTGCTGCAGAGGTGGTTGTCCTTCTGGAAGGTTCTCCCATCTCCACAGAGGAACTCTGGAGCTCTGACAGAGTGACCATTGGGTTCTTGGTCACTTCCCTGACCAAGGCACTTCTCCCCTGATTGCTCAATTTGGCTGGGTAGCCAGCTCTAGGAAGAGTCTTGATTTTTCCAAACTTGTTCCATTTAAGAATGATGGTTCTTGGGGACCTTCAATGCTGCAGAAATGTTTTGGTACCCTTCCCGAAATCTGTGCCTCGACATAATCCTGTCTCGGAGCTCTACAGACAATTCCTTCGACCTCATGGCTTGGTTTTTCTCTGACATGCACTGTCAACTGTGGGAACTTATGCAGACAGCTGTGTGCCTTTCCAAATCATGTCCAATCAATTGAATTTAACACAGGTGGACTCCAATGAAGTTGTAGAAACATCTCAAGGATGGTCAATGGAAACCAGATGCATCTGAGCTCAATTTCACATCTCATAGCAAAGGTTCTGAATACTTATATAAATAAGGTATTTCTGTTTGCAAAAAAAAAATTCAAAAAACGTTTTTGCTTTGTCATGATGGGGTTGTGTGTGTAGATTGATGAGGAAAACAAGTTATTTAATCCATTTCAAAATAAGGCTGTAACATAACAAAATGTGGAAAAAGTGAAACGGTGAATACCTTCCGAATGCACTGTATGTAGAATGGTGAGAATCGCAATAAATATAGTTTCGGCACCTAAGTATCGTAAACTCAGCAAAAAAAGAAACGTCCTCTCACTGTCAACTGTGTTTATTTTCAGCAAACTCAACATGTGTAATTATTTATACGAACATAAGTTAAGTTTCAACAACCGAGACATGTGACTAACAGAAATTGAATATTGTGTCCCTGAGCAAAGGGGTTGTCAAAAACAGTCAGTGTTTGGTGTGGCCACCAGCTGCATTAAGTACTGCAGTGCACATCCTCCTCATGGACTGCACCAGATTTGCCAGTTCTTGCTGTGAGATGTCTCTTTGCAGCATGTCTAAGGCACGTTCTTTTGGTGTTTTTCAGAGTCAGTAGAAAGGCCTCTATAGTGTCCTAAGTTTTCATAACTGTGACCTTAATTGCCTACCGTCTGTAAGCTGTTAGTGTCTTAACAACTTTTCCACAGGTGCATGTTCATTAATTGTTTATGGTTCATTGAACAAGCATGGGAAACGCTGTTTAATCCCTTTACATTGAAGATTTGTGAAGTTGTTTGAATTTTTACAAATGATCTTTGAAAGACGGGGTCCTGAAAAAGGGCTGTTTCTTTTTTTGCTGAGTTTATATGTGTCAGGATAATATTGAAATGGCCAGGTCCCTGGCAATTCCCAGCCCTACCTGTTAGTGGGGCATATTCATTTGTAAGCACACTGTACATGTAGTAATTGCTAGATAAATGAATAATTTTATTCTATTTCCTCCATGTGTGTCCCCAGACGCTCTCCAGGCAGGACGTGGGAATAGCTAACACAGATGTGCTCCGTAGATTGCCTCCTCTCTTAGGTTCTGTTCACCAGTACCATCTTCTCTTCATCGGCTTCCTTTCTGTCAGTTGTCTTTTCTCCTCACCGCTCCCTTCCGGGTGAATTTACATAATCATCCAAAGAACAGAAGGGTTCATCGCAATTACCATTGGTTCAGAGCTGGCCAAGCTTGCAAAGATAGATAAGATATGTTCACGAGCTTACACACTTGGTCTGTGAGCAATGTTTTGCATTGTCACTGTTGTTTTGAATATTTTGTAAATGTGTATGTTTGTTCAGAGGTGTCAACGCAGAGTTTTGAGGCATCGCTCGACTCATGCCCCCAAGGATATTTACATGATTCATATTTATGGAAATCTAAGTGGGCAGCTCCAAAGGTGGCCCCAAAGGCAATGAAGACGTGCACACTGGTGCAGCCGTCCAGGCTGTTTGTGTCCCTGCTCTACACCCAGCCCTCTCCTCTTCCCCTGATGTTCCTCTGCACAGGAGTCTCTAGAACTTAAACACTCCTTATTTATTCCTACCAGTAGACAGCACTTTATTTTCCAGTTCTGTTTCCACTGGTATTTACTGTGTGTGGGTGTGTGTACAAGGAAAGGGTGTTGTAGTTTTTAAAAAACATTTTTGCATTGTTTTCTCACCCTCCAGTCAAATTATGTGATGGGCTTGTAAATTACTCTTAACAGTCTAATCTTCTCATAGACTCTGATGTAGTGAAGAAATTGGAATATACCGCCGCTCCGCACGGGTATTTTAAATAGACCAAACGCCTTTCTCCTCCTTTAAGGATTACAAGGTTAATCCGTTGGCTGATCAAGTGTGTTTATTTCCAATGGCAGCATGCCAAAACGAACCTTATATGTTCCACAGATGTCAAAGTGGGCTGGAAATCCCCGTCTCGCTCTGAGTAGTTCCTGAAACTCTAGGCCCTAGTTAAAGCCAATTAATGCCCCCGGAGTTTTCCCTTGGTGAGGTCATCTGGACAGTGAACAACTCAGGGCTGTATTTAGAGGGGACACAGTAAAGTATGTATTGGCTTCGAGGTCTGTTTGCCTGGCTCCTTATGATGCATCACAGTTAGTTTGAACGCTAGCCTTTTGATCTGAGTGATTTGATTAGTGTTCCTTCCATATAGCTCTCTCCCCAGCAACAATGTCTGTGCTTCTTCATATGCTACTGCATGTTACATCCATATTTCACCATTTTTTTGACGCACATCGATATCACTCCAGAAGAAAAACTTTACGTCTACTCTCCCTCGCTCTTTCGAACAGTCCATCCAGCTCAATGCCCATTACTTCCACTATCTTTCCATCTCTCTCTATCACTCCCTTGTGCATTGGCAGCAGTTTTGGCGGTGTTTAATTTGGCAGCTGGAGGGGGAAATCGGTGCCAATTTATTTAAAATGCTGCATTTAATTTGACTAAGGGCTGTTAAAAAAAAAAAGGGTGCCGCTCTTAGGCAGCTGAGATTAGTGAATTGCGGGGATGAAAGCTTTTCTTTCCTTTTACCCAAATAAACCTGGCCAGAAGAATGACGACAAAACGGCGAGACAAATGAGGCAAATTACATTGACCGTGAATAAAGGTAAAACACATATAATTATGTTACATACACCTGCCTTTATATTTTTAATGCATTACTACGAACAAACTGAAAGCATTGCTAGAATCCATTGGACGTTTTGACTGTGGTGTGTTGCACTCTGAACACAATCCATGTTCAACAGTCTGGTGTCGTTCCAGTGCCAAGAGTGGTTACAGGAAACATTCCCATCTCCTGTGTTGCCCAGTTCCTTGGAATAACACTTACGATTCGGGACATTTAGCTCACTGGAACACAAAGGAATGCATTCCAATCTAATATGTCAACTACATGTTTTATTCGAACACCGTTGGAGGGGTGTCTAATGCTTTTCTAATGATCAGAATGCACAAGCATATTTGCTGTTTTGTCCAAATCGTGACATCTTTTGGTGTCTCGTTTCTCTCCTTGAAAGATGCCTGAAAGGCAGATTTGCATAGCTGACTGCACCCTCGTTCTCCGGGTCTCCCGCTGTTTTCCTGAACTTCTAGCATGGAATTATCACGTCTCCTATTCCCCTTTCTTCCAGGGTGACTGGTGGGGAGCTGTTTGAGGACATCGTAGCCAGAGAGTACTACAGCGAAGCAGACGCCAGGTCAGACTCGCACAGACTCACTTAACAGCAACTAATGTTACTGGTCTAGTCAAACACATGTCAGTGGATGTAAAAAAAATGTATATAAAAAAACACATTCGAGTTCACTTAGTTGTACACAATAGACTTAGTGTATTTTTCATCATTAGAGTTTAAAAATGACACAAGTTACTGCCTCAACATAACACATTATGCGTGTGAAAAGTACTTGTGTGTTACTGCATACACCCTCTTTCTCTTTGTTACTGTAATTTAGTAATAGAGTTGATGATATCTGTATTATATCTGTGTGCGTTGTCTGGCATGTATCTTATGGAGATACTCTTCTGTCGTCTGTTTTTCTGTTGCTCTCCTGTCACGAGGCTGCCGTCTGCGGATCTATTTCCCCCTGTATAGCGCACGCCATTAACCACACAAAGACCTGAGTTTGAGGTCATATCATTTTGATATGGATAGTTTCTACTCATTCCAAAAAGCAATGTTCCGTTTAAAGTAAGACTGTTAAAAGACTCAGTCCTTTTGTCATTCCTGATATTGAAAGTCAATTAGCGTCCTTGTGACCGAAATAGCGTTGTCACTCTCCAAAAGATTAAGTGGTAGAACATGATGTGAACTTTACTCTCCTCTCTCTCTCTCTCTCTCTCTCGGTCTCTCAGTCGCTCTCTCTCTAGTTTTTACTTTTGATATTACAGTTTCGCTGGCCTTTCTCGTTTTCGTATTTTTTGTGTTTTTTTGTGTGTTTTTTTTTTTTTTCTTCTGATGTGTGTTCTCTCCTCTTCGCTTCTTCTGGCCTTGTCTCTCTCCTCCACAGCCAATGCATACAGCAGATTCTAGAAAGTGTAAATCATTGTCACCAAAGTGGTATAGTTCACAGGGACATGAAGGTTAGTACACAACAGAGGTTTTGCTGGCACCATGCCGGCCCCCTCGCCCGCCTGCCCACCCGTCCGCCAGAAATCCACCACCAATTAACATCCACCCCGCCCCTCCCATTCACCCTGTAACCCCACAAGCCGCTTTCCTCTACCTCTCTTCCAAACCCAATCCCCTACCAGCAGCCACCCTGACCCCTCCACCAATCACTACTCGTGGCTGAGGTCAGGTGGCCCACGCGGGGGCGGCAGGGCGGTGAGGGGGGGGGTGACATAGCTCACCTTTTCCTCCTCTGTAAACCCAAAGACGATGTGCATGTAGCATCTCTCTCCGGTGTTCGTTTTTCTGCTCTGAACGCCTGCTGTGAGACTGGGTCCTGGGCGTATTTGATAAGCCCCTTCTGGTTTAAGAGGGGTATAAATAGGATCAATTCATACACCTCCCTCCTCCTTAACCCTCCCCAGGGTCGAGCTCACAGCCAGCGGGGAGCTAACACCACTTCTGTTTTGAGACCCGGGGGGACAGTGAGTGGGGGTGGTGGGTGATGATGTCATAGCCAGATGTCCTTGTTCTTAATGGTCCAATCAGAACACACTTTTGTTTAACTTATGCCGCATTCACTTATTAGAATATCTACAATCTTGCTTTCACCTTATAGTCAAAGCAGTCACATTCAATTGGGTAAATACATTGGCTCTACACTGGAGTACTGGTGTTATAGGGGTGGTAGTTGGAGGGATATTAACAAATCAATGGCCTAAACATCATCCCAACCACCACCTCCACCACCCTTGCTGCCCCCCCCCACCCCGTCTCAAGGAGAACGCACGGCACACAGTGAGTGTGAGCTTGTCACTAACCCACGCCCCCTGGTGTTTGCATGCAGTCATTGCATTCAGCAGATCCTAGAGGCCGTGCTCCACTGCCACCAGATGGGCGTGGTCCACCGCGACCTGAAGGTGAGTAGAAATGCCGGGAAGCGAAACACAGCCCTTCCTCTTCTTCCTCTCCTTCCAACTCTTCTAGTTGCACGGAGACCCCACTCATCCTGACTGACTTTCAGACTTTTTATCCGTTTGACTTTGAGGGCTAAGAACTTTGATAGACTGTCTCTGACACGTCTTTTTCAGTTGAGACATGGGAGGCACAGGGTCAAATTATGAGTTTGAACTTTTCCACTGCATTGGTGACTGCTCGGGCCAGTTAAACGCTGATGAAATGGTAATTACAGAAAGGACGTCTTATTTGGGACTTTTTGGAGAGGCATGTCGACCTCTTGTCGACCTCTTACGTCCACACCTCCACTGACGCACCGTGTTTGTCTTCAGAACAGCGACAGAGGTGTTAATAGGCACGGAAATAGGGCCTGCAATCGCTCCAATTCAATGGTGGATAAAATCAGGCTTGTTAAACAAAATAATAAGACGATGATTAGGATGAAATTGTCCAAGTAGAATTTGGAGACTTGCCCTTGTTGGGCCTTTCGACTAATTCAGTGCCTTTCCTTTCTGTTATAAAGAGCAAAATGTTCAACTTATTGAAACAACACGTTTCCCCATCTTGAGGCTTAACCAACAAAAATACTATTTAGTGCTTAGTAGGTGCCAAATAAAGTAACATGGTTGTGATTTTAACTTAAATCAGGTATAAATTCCCTTGTGACAGGGGGAATGGAAGCTTGTGGTGTGCGACAGGGAGATGCAATTGAATGCAATCTTCACATAAAAAAATGAAATGGATAAAACATTTCTAGCCTGTCTATCTATGGGTTGACGTGTCATGCTCAACCCACTCAACCCACTCTGGAATAGTAGTTTCATCATATTAACATGAGTTCAGTTCACATAACAGGGTTGGCCTTTAAAATGAGGGACAGGTTTGAATCACTAATGACACTAGATAAATAATCATCTTCAGAAATGACTGTCAAAGCAACAAAATATCTCGGAAAACTTGGAGAAATGTTGGGGTTAAGTGGGTTCAAATCTTCCTGGAGGTCATAGGGTACACAGAGGGACATGTCAAAATGTCGATGTTCTTTTCTTTAGCAAATCTTTATTCATATTAAAAATCACATTTATTGAATTCTTCATGTGGTTTTTATATATTTTTAAATCTATATTGGTGCACAATTTCTACTTAAAATATCAAAAGTCACACATTTCATGGAACGACCTTCTTAGGGTGTACCCTTCTCCAATCCCCCCGGTCATTGCCGTCATGGCAAGTTTCAGAACTCAAATTTGCTAATCAAATGAGCCAGGTGCAGCCAGGAGCACAATTTCACTCCTGAAATAATCACCCTGCGTTTGCATTCGCCGAGGCCCTCTCAGTCAGTGCTCTGATTGGCTGCTACCAGCTTGTTACCATGGGGAGCGGCAGAATAGACAAAAAACAAATATGAACAAAACAAAGCATGAAAGAGGCCGATGAAAGGCCATCTCTTCACACTGGTGTGACCTACGTGTGTGTGTGTGTGTGTGTGTGTGTGTACGTGTGTGTGTGTGTGTACGTGTGTGTTGGGGGAGGACCCATATTGACACACACCTGCACACACTCGCACACACTCATGCATATAGTAATTTTGACACACTGTAATTGTACTGAACGGTACCATTGTATCCAACCAACCTAAATTTAGTTGGACACAGTTAAGCAGTTTGCACTCTAGACTGTTTCCACCAGACCACACACAGACTGACTGCATCAGACCAGACATCCCTCTCAAGCTGTTCCTTCAAGACTCATTGACTTCTGTCGGACTCGACGCTGACGGCACTCTGTTCAGGTCTACCTCCTCCTCTTCGTCTCATTATCCCTGCTCATCTGTCCATCTCCTTTTTCATGCCTCATCCTCTTTCCTTCGCTCCTCTTCTGTTCTTTTTTTTCTCTTCCTTTTACCCTGAACTGAACTATTCCCTCTTGTCCTCCTTCATTCCCTCTGGCCAATCTCCCCTCCTCCTCTTCCTCCCAGCTGCTCTAATCACTGACGCTGTTTCTCTCTCTCGTCCTCTGCCTGTCCACACGGGAGTTCAGGCCTCTCTGGATGATGCTGGTCTGGATGACTGCATTAGAGACCAGGGCTGTCCCTGTCCCCCCTCTCTCTCCTTCCACTGCCCTCCTGTAGATTCCCCGCTCCCTCTAGGTTTAGATACCAAGCCACTGGTTTAAATCCCTGAAGTTGAGATTGAGGAATAGTAAGTGAGAGATATGCGTGAGGGTAGACGGGTGAATTTGTCAGCGTTGTAGTTGTGTGTGTGTGACTGAAAGCTGAGTGCATCTTTCTCGGTTGCAGTAGATACAGTAAGGCCACCGAGGCTAGTAATAATTACATCTTTATGGCTGCGAGACCTGAATTAAATTAGACCCATTATACAGGAGCCCTGAGGACCGGGCGTCAATCCTGATCACAGTGAGCTAGATATGTTCCCACACACACCACAATTAATTTACCTAGTCCTGAAAGCTATACTAGCTAGGGACTATAGCTCTCATATGTGCGTTTAGATTAGATTACAACGTATCGATCTGCCTATTTAGGGATTGTTAGTCATATTGAGTCTTCCGTAATAGCTATTTGGTTATGAAGCACATTATTTATTTAAAGCTGTTTAGGGATGATGTGTTATAAGGAAGACTCTATAGCCCTTAAACTCAACTCTGGACCTCGAAGCCAGTTCCACTGCGTTGTTTTCATTGTTACCCTCTAATCAGGGACTGCTTTAGACCTGGCACACCAGGTGTGTGCAATTCATTATCAGATAGAACAGAAAACCAGCAGGCTCTGGACCTGGTAGGGTAAGAGTTGAATAGCCCTGGTCTATATGATGGATGTTATGAGGCTGAGATTTTTTAAACATTTTTAACTGGCCCCTTCCAGTCACATCACACAGGTTACATGATGTTCTGGTGGGGAGGGGAGGCTGGGTTAGTAGGGGCGTTTGCAATGACTGCATGGCACTGTTGACTGCACTTACCCCCCCCCCCCCCCCCACCGTAGCATGTGAGCCCCGTCCCTGCGCACTGATCTGCACGAATCACAATTCACAAATGCTCTACTAACTGCACCAATGAATGATCATGAATTTACCTTGTTTGATTTGATGCTATATAATGTTGAGGAATTGATTCCTTTATATAGGCCAGTGGTCACCAACTGGTTGATCGCTATCGACTGGTTGATCTCCAAGGTATTCCTAGTCGATTACCAAACGTTTCTGTAACAAAAAACAGTAAAGCCTTTTTTTCCCCTATTTTTTTATTTGTTCCGCGCTGTTGGCGGTAGGTACACTGAACCGGGAAGGCAGTGTTCCCATTTTCAACCATTTCACGTGTCTGACGGTAGAACTACCCGACAGGCCCAGAGAATCAAGTGCACCTATAGGCCTACCACCGGCTGCACAGTTTCCAGACTGTAAAAATAAAAAATAAACTCACAGCAAAGTTGATACTGTTGAGATTTCAAAACGTTTAAAACCATGACTAGAGAGAGACTCAACGAACACACCAAAGAACTGCTGTTTTTATGAGTGAGTTCATGTTTAAGTTATTCAGCAATGTCCCAACACTTTGTTCCAAAACTTTTATAAGCCATAAAATGCGTCTTCTCCCTACTTCCACTCACACTACAACCAGCACTGCAGCTGCAATGAAGGAGTATAGCAAAGTGTTCCGATAATCATACGTTGTTATTGTTAGCGGCTTGTCTCTCTTAATATCGAGGAATATTTCACAATCTCCGGTCGTAGGCGTAACAACATGAATTGGTGCATGAGGCAGAATTCATGCAGTGCAACTTGAGATTCGCCATCAGCTGGAACACAGTGTCCCCTTTTTTTTAAGTGGAGGTAGCGAGAGGGGAGGGACGGTGAGTCGGGTGAGAGGCAGCCGCTCACTCCCACCCCTCAGACTGACCATCAGACGCAGGCCATCAGTCCAGTAAAAATAAACTAAAGCCAATGATTATGCTCACTCAGCTGTGCCTAACTAGTAATTCAAGCATAGCCAATTTGCAGTGATAATGTATTGAGCCTATAGCTTACTGCACAAACCTCTGCTACAGAACTGTTTTGAATTGGTTAATGTTGCATAGGCTTACGTTTTAAGTTCCCCCCCCAAAATAATCTAAGCGTTAGATCTCGTCTTGGATTTTGACTCAAAGTGATCTTGACTCAGAAAAGTTTGGTGACCGCTGATCTAGGCCATAGAAGTGGTCAGTCCACTGACATACTGTTCTTGAGGTACTGTAACTAATGTATTTGCCCCACAAGCAAAGCAGCTTCGCTCCAAAAAGTGGCTGAAACAGCCTCTACTCACATCTCCTGTTTATTACATTAAGTCTATCTCTCTTGAATTTATTTCAAATTTAGACTCCTAGAAGCCGCTTTGAAAATGTCAGCAACGGCGTTAATCCTCAACCTGTAACCTATTCTCTAAGCCCCTCCCCTTCCTGTTCCGATTTGGACTATGCATGAGTCACTGTCGACCTCAGACATTGTAGCCCCACACCTTGGGCTGGACGGCAGCCTTGACGGCGTGTGGCTTATTACACACTCTCGTGTATCTTTGTGAAGATCAAGCTGTGTCCACTCTCTTTGCTGGGTCTATATCAGTGTCAATCCTGTTACTCAACACTGACGTAGCTGGTGTAATATTGTCCCCAGTGTGTGTTGAGTGAGAGCGTTGAGTCATAGAGAGCTGCTCCCCTAGAGAAGCAGGCTTGGTGACGGTGAACATGCATGGCCCCACAGGGACACAGGAGGGGACACGATGGAGTTCATTATTACACAGTACTGATAAGTTATGAGTGGGTTATAGAGGGGATTGCCATAGTAATGTGCCAAAATATCATTTGGTTAATGGAATTTGGTCCTACACTTCATGACCAAAAGTATGTGGACACCTGCTCGTCAAACATCTCATTCCAAAATCATGGGTATTAATATGGAGTTGGTCCTCCCTTTGCTGCTATAACAGCCTTCACTCTTCTGGGAAGGCTTTCCACTAGATGTTGGGACATTGTTGTAAGGACTTTCTTCCATTCAGCCACAAGCATTGGTGAGGTCAGGCACTGATGTTGGGCGATTAGGCCTGGCTCTTAGTCTGCGTTCCAATTCATCCCAAAGGTGTTTGATGGGTTGAGGTCAGGGCTCTGTGCAGGCCAGTCAATTTCTTCCACGCCTATCTCGACAAACCATTTCTGTATGGACCTCGCTTTGTGCACGGGGACATTGTCATGCTGAACAGCAAAGGGCCTTCCTCAAACTGTTGCCATAAAGTTGGAAGCACAGAATGGTCTAGAATGTCATTGTATGCAATAGCGTTGAGATTTCCCTTCACTGGAACTGAGGGGCCTAGCCCGAACCATGAAAAACAGCCCCAGAGCATTATTCCTCATCCACCAAACTTTACAGTTGGCACTATGCATTCGGGCGGTAGTATCCTCCTGGCATCCAACAAACTAAGATTTGTCCGTCAGACTGTCAGATGGTAAAGCATGATTCATCACTTCATTCATTACTGACCTTAGGCTTGTGTGCGGCTGCCCGGCCATGGAAACCCATTTCATGAAGCTCCCGATCAACAGTTATTGTGCTGACGTTGCTTCCAGAGGCAGTTTGGAACTTGGTAATGAGTGTTGCAACCGAGGACAGACGATTGTAATGCGCTACGCGCTTCAGCACTCGTATCATTGCATGTTGTAGCGTTAAGACTTCCCTTCACTGGAACTAAGGGGCCCGAACCATGAAAAACAGCCCCAGACCATTATTCCTCCTTCATCAAACTACAGTTGGCACTATGCATTCGGGCAGGCAGCGTTCTCAGGCAGATTGTTTTTTATGTGCTTCAACACTCCGTGGTCCCGTTCTGTGAGCTTGTGTGGCCTACCACTTCGCAGCTGAGACATTGTTGCTCCTAGACATTTCCACTTCACAATAACAGCACTTACATTTGACCGGGGCAGCTCTAGCAAGGCAGGAAGTTGATGAACTGACTTGTTGGAACCATGGCATCCTATGATGGTGCCACATTGAAAGTCACTGAGCTCTTCAGTAAGGCCATTCTACTGCCAATGTTTGTCTGTGGAGATTGCATGGCTGTGTGCTCGATTTTATACACCTGTCAGCAACAGGTGTGGCTGACATAACTGAATCCAATAATAAAACGGGGTGTCCACATACTTTGTAGGTATAGTGGGGATCATACAATTTTTCAATGGTGAGATGACCCACCGTCTAGGTTTTTACAACCCAGTGTGAATATCACCCAAAATACTAGACAGAATACACCTACTGTATAATATATTATTGCAGACATGTTCATTTTCACGTATATTGCTATGTGAGAAGTTTTGAAATCCTGTCCCTCCCTCTCTCTCTCCACTCCAAGCCTGAAAATCTGCTCCTAGCCAGTAAGCTGAAGGGCGCAGCGGTGAAGTTGGCAGACTTTGGTCTGGCCATCGAGGTGCAGGGAGACCAGCAGGCATGGTTCGGTGAGTACCAGTCAGTAAGAGAACTGTTCAAATATCACCAAGGATCCCAAACTTGGCTGTTCAATTGAAGACTTGTTTTAAATGTCCAATGCAGCCAATTTTTTAAATCTAAATATCAAATAATTTCTAGGTAACAATTAATGTGATTGTTTTCAATAAATTTTTTACAGAACTTCTTAGCAAAGAGCAGTTTTTCAAGCACAAATGTTGCTAGGACTGGGAGTGGTCTGAGTAGTGAGGGGGAAATGAACTGTTATTGGCAGAGTGGTTTGGAAGTCTTTGTTATTAGTCTAACTAATTTGGTGATGACATCAGGCAGGCCAAAACTCCATCACTGGCTGAAATTGCAGGCGGTCTTTTCAAATGGCTCTTACACTAAAAGGCGTAATCATAAATTTCACAGTATTATTCCCATCTCTTACACGTGAAATCTGCACCAAAACGATTTAAAAAGTTGTAAATATTACTTACGTTTCTCTACACTAAAATGGTCTAGAATTCCGACAGGATGATACAATTAAAAATGGCCTCACCTGTTTGAAGAGAACACTTTCTCTAGCACTTTTTACAGAAGAGATGTATGTAATAAAAAATAAAACATCAGTCTCTTTGGTGCCAATTTCAGGAGTAAGTGGTACATTTTAAAAACTTTTCGCCCAACACTCAAAACTTATAAATGTACAGGTGGACCCGTTTTCTTGCCTTAATTTAACAATACATAAAGGGCCCAGTGTCGTCAAAAACATTGACTTCCCTGTCTTCTACAGTGCCTTGCGAAAGTATTCGGCCCCCTTGAACTTTGCGACCTTTTGCCACATTTCAGGCTTCAAACATAAAGATATAAAACTGTATTTTTTTGTGAAGAATCAACAACAAGTGGGACACAATCATGAAGTGGAACGACATTTATTGGATATTTCAAACTTTTTTAACAAATCAAAAACTGAAAAATTGGGCGTCAAAGTCCAGACCTGAATCCAATCGAGAATCTGTGGAAAGAACTGAAAACTGCTGTTCACAAATGCTCTCCATCCAACCTCACTGAGCTCGAGCTGTTTTGCAAGGAGGAATGGGAAAAAATGTCAGTCTCTCGATGTGCAAAACTGATAGAGACATACCCCAAGCGACTTACAGCTGTAATCGCAGCAAAAGGTGGCGCTACAAAGTATAAACTTAAGGGGGCTGAATAATTTTGCACGCCCAATTTTTCAGTTTTTGATTTGTTAAAAAAGTTTGAAATATCCAATAAATGTCGTTCCACTTCATGATTGTGTCCCACTTGTTGTTGATTCTTCACAAAAAAATACAGTTTTATATCTTTATGTTTGAAGCCTGAAATGTGGCAAAAGGTCGCAAAGTTCAAGGGGGCCGAATACTTTCGCAAGGCACTGTATATATTTTTTCACCCCTATGAAATGTGTTGTTTTACTATATAGCCCCAGGGTGTAACTAAGCACGTACTGTGCTTTACAGACCGCGTTTTATTCTAAACAATATCTAAAGACACACAACCTTTAGAAGTACTTTGTCATCGGCTGTTCCAGACGACTGTGTGATCACGCTCTCCTTAGCCAATGTGAGTAAGACCTTTAAACTAGACGACATTCACAAGGCCGCAGGGCCAGACAGATTACCAGGATGTGTACTCTGATTATGCGCTGACAAACTGGCAAGTGTCTTCCACTGACATTTTCAACCTGTCCCTGACCTAGTCTGTAATATCAACATGTTTCAAGCAGTCCCAGTGCCCAAGAACACTAAGGTAACCTGCCTAAATGACTACCGACCCGTAGCACTCACGTCTGTAGCCATGAAGTGCTTTGAAAGGCTGGTCATGGCTCACATCAACACCGTTATCCCAGGAACCCTAGACCCACTCCAATTTGCATACCGCCCCAACAGATCCACAGATGATGCAATCTCTGTTGCACTCCACACTGCCCTTTCCCACCTTGACAAAAGGAACACCTATGTGAGAATGCTATTCATTGACTACAGCTCAGCGTTCAATGCCATAGTGCCCTCAAAGCTCATCACTAAGCTAAGGACCCTGGGACTAAACACTGGTGCCCCCGCACATTGACTCTGTAATGGTACCCCCAGTATATAGCCTCGCTACTGTTATTTTATTGCTGCTCTAATTATTATTTTACATTTTTTTAAACTTCAGTTTATTTTAGAAAATACTTTCTTAACCAACAATGCAGTTCAGAAAAATACATGTTAAGTGCTTGTTAGCAAGCATTTCACTGTAAGGTTTCACTGTAAGGTCCACTTAGCTTCCGTACTGGTCGTGGAGCCTTGGGTTTGAAGACTTAGTAAACAAATAACATTTTATTTGTCACATGAGCTGAAAATAACAGCTGTAGACCTGTTGTATTCGGCACACGTGACAAATAAAATGTTATTTGTTTACGTAGTTTGTTTACCTGGTTAATGTGTGAGACGTGAGACTGTGAGGTGTGTCAGCTCTCTGGGTTTATAGTGCAGGTTTTATTAGGTGGATAAACAGGGCCATTTGCCTGCTTATCCCCACAGGATGGCAGACTAATTATCCTAATCCCCTGGGCTGGCTGTCACCTGAGAATCATCTACCCAGTTCACTGGTGGTGCCCCAGGGCATGCTGGGAATTTTAGTTCTTTAGAGAAGTAGGCTGCATTCCACTGGCGGGGAGCCACACTACGTTCCCCAGGTGGCCGTTCCAGTGGGAAGTTTTGGAAGCTTGTTAATCGTGGCCCATAAACATTGCATTAAAGATTAATTTGACCTCTAGGCTGTCTCTTAAACGAGACAGGATTCACCCTACCCACAGGGGTTCCAGGATTATCTCCAGCAACATTGCGAACAGTTTTAGACCCTGACGGCCTGGGTCTATTTGTGCTCTAATCCTACCTGTCATAATCAGCAACAGAGGACATTGAAAGTCCCTTAGAAATGGTAGTACGGTGGATGTAAGTAACCAAATGTATGTTCCTCTAACTCCCCGGAATATTTCTGTCAATCTGATAGCTATTGTCTGCAGTAATCCTGTGCCTATAAACCTGAATTACACTGTTAGCACTGAGACAGTTTGCCTTAGTAGGAATCCCTCTGTAAGCAGTTAACCCTGTACTGTAAAATATCACACAATATCATGCCTACTTCTACGCCAGTAAAGCACAAAAAACAAACAAGCAACCTGGATCAGGGCAAAAAAAATGGCCCACATTAATATGCAGTGCCTTCAGAAAGTATTCATACCCCCTGATTTATTCCACATTTTGTTGTTACAGCCTTTAATTCTAAATGGATAAAATGTGTTCTTCTTTCATCCATCTACACACAATGCCCTAGAATGACAGTGAAAACATGTTTTTAGATTTTTTTTGCAAATTTGTTGAAAATGTAAATACAGAAATATCTAATTTACATAAGTATTCGCACCCCTGTGTCAATACTTTGTAGAAACACCTTTGTAGAAGACTCTTTCTGGGTAAGTGCAAGAGCTTTCCATACCTGGATTGTGCAAAATTTGCCCATTTATTATTTTCAAGTTTTGTCAAGCTCTCCCAAATTGGGTGTTTGGTCATTGCCAGACTACTATTTCCAGTTGTTGCCATAGCTTTTAAAGCAGATTTAACCTGTAGTGACACCCCATTCTGTGAACGGGACCGTTTTCATCATCTGACCCTAATTAGCATAACGCAACGGACATATATCTTCCTAGAAAATATTCCTATTCATGAAAATCACAAGTGAAATATATTGGAACACAGCTTAGCCTTTTGTTAATCACCCTGTCATCTCAGATTTTCAAAATATGCTTTACAGCCAACGCTAGACAAGCATTTGTGTAAGTTTATCATGGCATAATGCTATGCTGGGCTCTGCTAGCAGCAGGCAACCTTGTCACGGAAATCAGAAAAGCAATCAAATTAAATCGTGTACCTTAGATGAACTTTGGATGTTTTCACTCATGAGACTCCCAGGTAGACAGCCAAAGTTAATTTTTTTCCCAAGATATTATTTTTGTAGGCGAAATAGCTCCGTTTGTTCTTCACGTTTGGCTGAGAAATCGCCCAGAAATTGCGGTCACCACAACGCTGAAAAATATTCAAAATGAGCTCCATAATATCGACAGAAACATGGCAAACGTTGTTTAGAATCCATCCTCAAGTTGTTTTTCTAATATCTATTCGATAATATATCCGTCGGGACAATTCGTTTTTCACTTGGACCGATTGGAGTAATGGCTACCTCTGTATTTTACGTGAGAATCTCTCTCGGAGCCACCATGTGACCACTTACGCAATGTGGCCGCCTACGGCTATTCTTCAACAGAAATGCGTAAAACTACGTCACAATGCTGTAGACACCTTTGGGAATACGTAGAAAGCGTAAGTTCGTTGATGGTACATTCACAGCTGAATAGGGAGTCATTGGAACGCAGCGCTTTCAAAACCTGGGGCACTTCCGGATTGGATTTTTCTCAGGCTTTCGCCTGCAACATCCGTTCTGTTATACTCACAGACAATTTCTTTACAGTTTTGGAAACGTTAGAGTGTTTTCTATCCAAAGCTGTCAATTATATGCATATTCTAGCATCTTTTCCTGACAAAATATCCCGTTTAAAACATGAACGTTTTTTTTTCCAAAAATGAAAATACTGCCCCCTAACACCAAGAGGTTTTAAGTCAACTGTAAGACTTGTATTAAGAGAAAAAGTTAATTGCTTTGCAACATTGTTTTGCATTATTACTTTAGTGCCTTGTTGCCAACAGGATGCATGTATTGGATGAAAACAATTCTACACAGGCTTCCTTTTTTTCACTGTCAATTAGGTTAGTTTTGTGGAGTAACTACAATGTTGTTGATCCATCCTCAGTTTTCTCCTACCACCCCTAGTTAAACTCTGTAACTGTTTTAAAGTCACCATTGGTCTCATGGTGAAAATCCTGAGCGGTTTCCTTCCTCTCCGGCAGCTGCAGAGCGCCAAATTCAAATGCAGCTGAATTAGGAAGGACGCCTGTATCTCTGTAGTGACTGGTTGTATTGACACACCATGTAATTAATAACTTCACCGTGCTCAAATGGATATTCTATGTCTGCTTTAAAAAATATTGTGTACCAAAAAAAAATCTCTGGTGGCACAGCTGGCGCTGCAGTACAGAGCCCTTAACCACTGCGCTACCCGGGAGGCTTCAAAAAGTACATTTCTGACCACTTCTTCTGTGGGCAAATATGTATTGAAGGTTTCATTCAAATCAAAAGGGGTGCTGTCAAATTATTGAACACAAATGGATTTACCCAACTTTCAGTGACTGACGTAAGAGAAAAACTGCTGATCCACGAGCATATTTCGAAATTGTACCTTCTATTCTAACATTAAGTTGAGACCCTGCATCCCACAGATAACATTTTTTATTCGTGGGCCTACAAAATGGGGGGTCAATGTCAAATGCTGTTGAAGTAATATGGCTACCGGTTCACCTGCCTCACCTAAAGCCTATTCTTGTGGGTAATTGCTATAGACTACCTAGTGCTGACAGTCAGTATCTGGATAAAATATGAAATGCTTGATGGTATATGTCAGGGATATCCATCTTACAGGGGTCAGATGTCAAAAAGGTTAATTGCAGGGAGGCCGGACATTTTCTACATGCAATTATTATTCGGAAGAAGTGTATTAAAAAGCAGCGCGCGCACACACCAATAAAGCACTTTTCTTAAAATGAAAAGTTGCAAAAAGATATTAAGAAAGTGGAGGGCTCTCAACTAGAGGTCGACCGACTATGATTTTTCAACGCCGATATCGATTATTGGAGGACCAAAAAGATCCGATACCGATTAATCGGATGATTTTTGAATTTTTTATTTATTTGAAATAATGACAATTACAACAATACTGAATGAACACTTATTTTAACTTAATATAATACATCAATAAAATCAATTTAGCCTCCAGTAAATAATGAAACATGTTCAATTTGGTTTAAATAATGCAAAAACAAAGTGTTGGAGAAGAAAGTAAAAGTGCAATATGTGCTATGTAAGAAAGCTAACATTTCAGTTCCTTGCTCAGAACATGAGAACATATGAAAGCTGGTGGTTCCTTTTAACATGAGTCTTCAATATTCCCAGGTAAGAAGTTTTAGGTTATAGTTATTATAGGAATTATAGGACTATTTCCCTCTACCATTTGTATTTCATTAACTTTGACTATTGGATGTTCTTAGAGGCACTTTAGTATTGCCAGTGTAACAATATAGCTTCCGTCCCTCTCCTCGCTCCTCCCTGGGCTCGAACCAGCAACACAACGACAATTAGCACGCGCTAACTAGCTAGCCATTTCACTTTGGTTACACGAGCCTCATCTCGGGAGTTGATAGGCTTGAAGTCATAAACAGCGCAATGCTTGACGCACAACGAAGAGCTGCTGGCAAAACACTCGAAAGTGCTGTTTGAATTAATGTTTCTGCTTCTGCCTACCACCGCTCAGTCAGATACTTAGATACTTGTATGCTTGTATGCTCAGTCAGATTATATGCAACGCAGGACACGCTAGATAATATCTAGTAATATCATCAACCATGCTAGCTATCAACTTAACTTGGCTTACTGCATTCGCGTAACAGGCAGTCTCCTTGTGGAGTGCAACGAGAGAGGCAGGTCGTTATTGCGTTGGACTAGTTAACTGTAAGGTTGCAAGATTGGATCCCCTGGGCTGACAAGTTGAAAATCTGTCGTTCTGCCCCTGAACAAGGCAGTTAACCCACCGTTCCTAGGCCGTCATTGAAAATAAGAATGTGTTCTTAACTGACTTGCCTAGTCAAATAAAGGTATAAATAATTTTAAAAAAAATTATAATAAAAAAATTAAAAATCGGCAAATCGGCTCCCAAAAATACAGATTTCCAATTGTTATGAAAACTTGAAATTGGCCCTAATTAATCGGCCATTCCGATTAATCGGTCGACCTCTACTCTCAACCGATGTGAGTCGAGGTGCAACCAAAACATTTTGATAATATTGAAATGGAAAAACCACAACGCTCACTCACCATTTTTTTATTTTATTTGAACAACTATTTAAAGCTTCTTAAAAGTAATTGTCATTTTAAAATCACCTGAAAACTAAGTATTTCAAATCAGTTAATACCAAATTCCAGTCTGAAGGAAGTATGCTTTGAATTAATTTCCCTCTGTCATCAGGGGTGTTTGTTTGTCACTCTCCCTTCTAACGATTCCTTATGAGCATCTACGTGTTCCTGATAGTCGTAGCTTTCGGGAATTGGGTCATAATATCTTGGCGTTTACACCGTTCAAACGCTAGAGCAGTCCTTCTCAAATAGTGGGGCGCGCCCCCCTGGGGGGGCTCGGAGTGATGCCAGGGGGGGCGCGTGTGACCCCGGGGAAAAATGTGCTTGACCAGATGCAATGCCGTTTCACAGTAAACAAATGAACGACTGACTTTTATCATGCTTATAAGGAAAGGGACTCAACATATAATGACTGATGATAGGCTGCAATAAATTTGTAATAAGAATTTAGGAGCTGTTTTGTTGGAGCTGTTTTGTTAGACATCAGTGCAGCTTTTGAAATTAGCGATCATCGTTTTTTCAGCAGCAGACTGTTATAGCTTTGCATCCTCTGCCATATCATGGATTGAGAGTTACCTAACCTAAGCGCATCTAGCGTGAACCTGGTCATTTTTTGGGATACCTCAAGGCAGCTGTCTTGGCCCCTTTTTTCTATTTTTTTTTACTAACGATCTACCACTAGCCTTGAGTAAAGCCTGTGTGTCTATGTATGCTGATGACTCAAAATGATACACGTCTGCTACCACAGCAAGTTATATCACTGCAACCCATAATGTAAGCCTAGATTGTAAACTGACTTGGTCAAAACATATTGATGAGGAGAGGTTTGTCTGTGATAAAGCTCTGCTCTCTTGACATCACAATCGAGAAAACAAGTCCTACAGACCCTAGTTTTATCACACCTGGACTACTGCTCATTTATATTGTCAAGTGTCACAAAGATGGACATAGGCAAATTACAGTTGGTGCAGAACAGAGTAGCACGGTGGCCCTTAAAATATAACATGCATGTCAATCTCTCCTGGCTCAAAGTAGAGGAGAGATTGACTGCATCACTACCTCTCTTTTGTGAGAGGTATCGGCATGTTGAAAGCATCAAACTGTCTGTTCAAACAGCTAACATACAGGTCAGACACCCATTCATATTCCCCTAGATAGGTCACCGGTCTCTTCACAGTCCTCATGTCCAGAACAGACTCTGGGAAATACACAGTACTACATACAGCCATGACTACATGGAATTCTCTTCCACATTAAGTACCTCAGTCGAGCAGTAAAATCAGATATAAAAAACCCTGTATAAAATACACACGCTCACACACACTACACAGACCCACACAATATTGTCATGTTGTATTTTAATGTGCGTTTAATACTGTGCATTTGTGCTATTGGAGCAATGTACGTACGCTACCAGTCAAAAGTTTGGACACATCTACTCATTCAAGGGTTTTACTATTTTCTACATTGTAGAAAAATAGTGAAGACATCAAAACTATGAAATAACACATATAGAATCATGTAGTAACCAATGGGGATCCTAATAAATATGGGATGTAAGTGTACATCTATCTTGGGAACTGTAGTTAATTTACATGACATCTCATCTCTGTTCCAGGTTTTGCGGGAACCCCAGGCTACCTGTCCCCAGAGGTCCTGAGGAAAGACCCCTATGGGAAACCTGTGGATATGTGGGCCTGTGGTAAGGAACTTCCCAACATGGAACAATCTATTTGGTCTTTAAGCTAAAGGCTAGTACCAACTACAAAGGACCTACATGGCTCTCACACAGACAATGAGTTCATCCAGTTGAATTATTCACGGCAGCACACTCGTTACATAAACTCAAGGGCCACCTGGGCTTTAATGTCTACCACACACTCATTCACAACCTGTGCGTCTCTGAATTTTGGGCCACAATGACTTATTTGTGTCGTTAGTGCTCTACTGACCAACCAAGGGCCCTTGAGCTCATCCCGGTAACCTACCAGCAAATGAGCAACACAGTGCTGAAGTGCTTTGATTGTTTTTGTAACCACAATGACGGTGACATGATGAAAACCCTTATAGTGGGAGGAGTCTATGAAGAGGGAGTCCTTTTCTGTCCTCTCTTGATCTCCTCATCCGTATAACAATGAAAGCTGTTAACTTGTGTTAAGTCCAGAGGATCTGAGTGGAGCTGGGAGCGAGGAGTGGAGCGTACCCAATTTGACTGGAGCATGGAGCGCCAGCCTTTTGGGAAACTAGCTCCACGCTCCAGTAGCGCTCACTTCACGAGCTCAGGGCATGCCCGGCCCAGCATGCATTTGTTGTCTACTTGTGTGCTACTACAGCTCCTTGCTTTAGACACGGTCATTTAGGATGCTAAATATTTTCATAAAGAAACTGATAAATCAAGGTGACTTGCAAAGATGAGGAGGACCAAGAGCAAGAGATGATGGAGTAGGTGACGTAGTGTCTACAACTAAATAATCATTTTTGGAATCTGAAAAGACGTACCTGCTAACAGAAAGGAATGAGGTGGGTAGCTAACTGAGTGGAGCACAGTCATTGTGTCATTGTAGCAAAGTATTTATAAACTAAAAATCAGATCTCTTTAAAGTTTCGTTCATTTTCGTTCTATTATCTATACAATATGCCATCATTGAATAGACCTGGCATATTACCTTTTTTAAGGAGCTTTCTGTTTTGTTAGGGTTATTTTACCTAAAAATCTAGGCCTACCTACAGAAAAATAAAAAACTACACATCCCTGCCCAGCATGGAAAGAGTGGCCCGAAAGACGATTAGCATCCACAGTGGCTCTGCAAGCGCTGAGAGGGTTTTCTCCACTGCGAGCCTGCTACTCCAGGCTCCATCGCATGAACCCGAAACTTCAGACTGGCCATGTTTCTAAAAATGTATTCAAAGGCACTGTAGATGGAGCCTAATAAGGAATTTATCATTTAATTTTATTCTAAGTCACAGCCTGTGTGTGCAATTTATAGACTGTAATGATTTAATACAACAAAAAGTACTTTTCATTCAAATCCATATGGTTTGGTTTCAATACTTCTAAACTTAATGGTAGGTCCAGGTGGTCACAAACATAGATGGTTGTTGGTTAAATTGTGGATACATTTGATTTTTTTAAATGTACATTTTTTGAGGATTGGTTTTTAGTGGAGCGGTTGGAAAGTACGTGGAGTGATGAGCGGCGCTCACATTCTCTGATTTAAGTCACTAAAAGCCATTACAATTATTGGGTCATACTGATTGTACTTTCTCCTCTTGCTGAGATTTGAGTATCATTTTTGAAATGACATTCATTCATAATTAGTATCAATCCTGATGACATGTTTGTGTCTCTGTCTCATCAGGTGTGATTCTCTACATTCTCCTGGTGGGCTACCCTCCCTTCTGGGACGAGGACCAGCACAGACTGTACCAGCAGATCAAGGCTGGGGCTTACGATGTGAGTACTGACACGACACACACATACTCTGTCATGTACAGTACATGCTTTCACACAGACACATTTATCTGTTTGCCAATCTGTCAGCAGTGTTTGACACTTACTGTGGAAATCTATTTGGCAGAGTCTCACTGGCTTAAGGTATCACCAGTGGTGGAAAACGTACTCAATTGTCGTACTTGAGTAAAAGTAAAGATGCCTTAATAGAGAACGACTCAAGTGAAAGTCACCCAGTAAAATACAATGGAGTAAAAGTCAAAGTATTTACTTTTAAATATACTTAAGTATCAAAAGTATACATTATATCAAATTCCTTATATTACGCAAACCAGACGGAAACATATTCTAGTTTTTGTGTTTATTTATGGGTAGCCAGATGCACGCTTCAACACTCAGACATCATTTACAAACAATGCATTTGTGTTTAGCGAGTTTGACAGATCAGACGTAGTACGGATGACCAAGGATGTTCTCTTGCGTGAATTTGACCATTTTCCTGTCCAGCTAAGCATTCAAAATGTAATGACTACTTTTGGGTGTCAGGGGAAAATGTATGGAGTGAAAATTATGTTATTTTCTTTAGGAATTTTGTGAAGTAAAAGTTGTCAAAAATATAAATGGTAAAGTACAGACCCCCAAAAACTACTTAAATAGTACTTTACACCACTGGGTATCACTGGAGTTGATTTATATGGTTGTTATCTGACAGTATTTACATGACATTAAGGCAGGCTTGCTCTTTGATACCGAAACCTCCCATCCCCTCACTGTTTCTTTGATCACGATCACTTAACTTTAGCAGGCAAAGCTAATCTACCAGGTACCACCCCAAAGCCGTAAACACGGGCACCCTCATAGATATCATCCCAACTTGCCCTCTAAATACACCTCTGCTGTTTTCAACCAAGATCTTAGCGATCACTGCCTCATTGCCTGCATCCGTAATGGGTCATTATATCGATCCACTCATCACTGTCAAACGCTCCCTGAAACACTTCAGCGAGCAGGCCTTTCTAATCGACCTGGCCCGGGTATCCTGGAAGGATATTGACCTCATCCCCTCATCCCAAAGATTGGAAAGCAGCTGTGGTAAACCCCCTCTTCAAAGGGGGGACACTCTTGAACCAAACTGCTACAGACCTATATCTATCCTACCCTGCCGTGCTAAGGTCTTTGAAAGCCAAGTCAACAAACAGATTACCGACCATTTGGAATTCCACCGCACCTTCTCCGCTATGCAATCTGGTTTCAGAGCTGCTCATGGGTGCACCTCAGGCATGCTCAAGGTCCTAAATTATATCTTAACCGCCATCGATAAGAACCAATACTGTGCAACCGTATTCATTGACCTGGGCAAGGCTTTCGACTCTGTCAATCACCACATCCTCATCGGCACTCGATAGGCTTGGTTTCTCAAATGATTGCCTCGCCTGGTTCACCAACTTCTTCTCTGATAGTGTTCAGTGTGTCAAATCGGAGGGCCTGTTGTCCGGGCCTCTTAGCAGTCTCTATGGGGGTACCACAGGGTTCAATTCTTGGGCCGACTCTCTTCTCTGTATGCTTCAATGATGTTGCTCTTGCTGCTGGTGAGTCTCTGATCCACCTCTTACGCAGACGACACCATTCTGTATACTTCTGGCCCTTCTTTGGACACTGTGTTAACAACCCTCCAGACGAGCTTCAATGCCATACAACTTTCCTTCCATGGCCTCCAACTGCTCTTAACCTTTCTGATCTCCCCATCCCGGATCCGGGTTCGTGAATACAGACTCAAGCTCATTACCATAACGCAACGTTAACTATTCATGAAAATCGCAAATCAAATGAAATAAATATGCTAGCTCTCAAGCTTAGCCTTTTGTTAACAACACTGTCATCTCAGATTTTCAAAATATGCTTCTCAACCATTGCAAAACAATCATTTGTGTAACAGTATTGATGGCTAACGTAGCATTTAGCATTAGCATTCAGCTGGCAACATTTACACAAAAAAACAGAAAAGCATTCAAAAAAATCATTTACCTTTGAAGAACTTCAGATGTTTTCATTGAGGAGACTCTCAGATAGCAAATGTTCAGTTTTTCCTGAAAGATTATTTGTTTAGGACAAATCGCTCCGTTTTCTGCGTCACGTTTAGCTATGAAAAAACCCCTGTATCCAGGATTGTGTAAATCTATCAGCAAGCTCATTAGCATAACACAACGTTAACTATTTATGAAAATCGCAAATGAAATGAAATAAATATGCCATCTCTCAAGCTTAGCCTTTTGTAAACAACACTGTCATCTCAGATTTTCAAAATATGCTTCTCAACCATAGGAAAACAATCATTTGTGTAAAAGTAGCTAGCTAGAGTTAGCATTTCGCGTTAGCATTTAGCGTTAGCATTAGCGTTAGCATCCAGCACGCAACATTAACAAAAACATAAAAGCCTTCAAATAAAATCATTTACCTTTGAAGAACTTCTGATGTTTTCAATGAGGATACTCTCAGTTAGATAGCAGATACTCAGTTTTTCCAAAAAGATTCCTTGTGTATTAGAAATAGCTCCGTTTTATACATCACATTTGGCTACCAAAAAAAATCCATAAATTCAGTCCTCAAAACGCAAACTTTTTTCCAAATTAACTCCATAATATCGACTGAAAACATGGCAGACGTTGTTTAGAATCAATCCTCAAGGTGTTTTTCACATATCTCTTCATTGATACATCGTTCTTGGAAACATGGTTTCTCTCCTGAATCCCAGGAGAAAATGCCTGCACCTGAAGATTACGCACAAATTTAGACAAAGGACACCGGGCGGACCTCTGGAAAATGTAGTCTCTTATGGCCAATCTTCCAATGATATGCCTACAAATACGTCACAATGCTGCTAAGACCTTGGGCGAACGACAGAAAGTGTAGGCTCATTCGTTGCGCAATCACAGCCATATAAGGAGAGAATGGAAAACAGAGCTTCAGAAATTCTGCTAATTCCTGGGTGATGCATCATCTTGGTTTCGCCTGTAGAATGAGTTCTGGGGCACTTACAGACAAAATCTTTGCAGATTCTGAAACTTCAGAGTGTTTTCTTTCCAAAACTGTCAAGAATATGCATAGTCGAGCATCTTTTCGTGACAAAATATCGCGCTTAAAACGGGAACGTTTTTTATCCAAAAATGAAATAGCGCCCCTAGAGCTCTAACTGGTTAAATACAAGTAAAACTAAATGCATGCTCTTCAACCGATCGCTGCCTGCACCTGCCTGCCTGTCCAGCATCACTACTCTGGACGGTTCTGAATATGTGGACAACTACAAATAAATAGGTGTCTGGTTAGACTGTAAACTCTCCTTCCAGACTCACATCAAACAATCCAAAGTTAAATGTAGAATTGTCTTCCTATTTCGCAACAAAGCATCCTTCACTCATGCTGCCAAACATACCCTCGTAAAACTGACCATCCTACCGATCCTCGACTTCGGCGATGTCATTTACTAAATAACCTCCAATACCCTACTCATTAAATTGGATGCAGTCTATCACAATGCCATCCGTTTTGTCACCAAAGCCCCATATACTACCCACCACTGCGACCTGTACGCTCTCGTTGGCTGGCCCTCACTTCATACTCGTCGCCAAACCCACTGGCTCCAGGTCATCTACAAGACCCTGCTAGGTAAAGTCCCCCCTTATCTCAGCTCGCTGGTCACCATAGCAGCACCCACCTGTAGCACGCGCTCCAGCAGGTATATCTCTCTGGTCACTCCCAAAACCAATTCTAACTTTGGCCGCCTCTCCTTCCAGTTCTCTGCTGCCAATGACTGGAACGAACTACAAACATCTCTGAAACTGGAATCACTTATCTCCCTCACTAGCTTTAAGCACCAGCTGTCAGAGCAGCTTACAGATTACTGCACGTGTACATAGCCCACCTATAATTTAGCCCAAACAACTACCTCTCCCCCTACTGTATTTATTTATTTTGCTCCTTTGCACCCCTTTATTTCTATCTCTACTTTGTACATTCTTCCACTGCAAATCTACCATTCCAGTGTTTTACTTGCTATATTGTATTTACTTCGCCACCATGGCCTTTTTTGCCTTTACCTCCCTTATCTCACCTCATTTGCTCACATTGTATATAGACTTATTTTTCTACTGTATTATTGACTGTATGTTTGTTTTACTCCATGTGTAACTGTGTTGTATGTGTCGCACTGCTTTGCTTTATCTTGGCCAGGTCGCAATTGTAAATGAGAACTTGTTCTCAACTTGCCTACCTGGTTAAATAAAGGTGAAATAAAAATTATTTAAAAAAAAATATCTTGTTTGAGTGACTGGAATTGAACATGTTTATCTTGTCTCTCATCTTGCGCAAGAAGGAAATGTGTTAGCCACTTGATTACCACCCGACACAAGGCCGTACTTGACACATCAGAATTCCAGTCTCTGTCTATTGGCTGAGCATTGCCTCTCCCAGCATGCTGTTGGAACACCGCACAGGCTATTTCCTCCTTGTCTGGCAGCCCTCTCCCTGCTCTCCCCAGTCAATCCCAACGCCTGTCCCTGACAGATTGAGTTTTCGAACGGGGGAGGGGCAGAGAGGAGAGCGGCAGGGGGACAGCCCACTGCAATGGCTCAAGCCCAACTTGGCTCTGGAGACGAGCACCTTCTGCTCAGTGAATCTGTTTTTTTGGCAACTATGTGATGTTTTTTTTTGCCAGTTTCTCCAAGGACACATTTTCAAACAAAGCTGAATGGAGGGAGTGAAAGAGTGAGGGAGGGATGGGAGGATAGATGAGTGGATGGATGGACTGATGGATGACGAGCCTCATTGCCTCTCTCGATGTTCTCCCCGTCAGTTTCCGTCCCCTGAGTGGGACACAGTGACCCCCGAGGCCAAAGACCTGATTAACAAGATGTTGACCATCAACCCTGTCAAGAGGGTCACCGCCACAGACGCACTCAAACACCCCTGGATCTGTGTACGTGTCACTCACTCACTCACTCACTCAGTTCAATGGTCCGATGAGCACACCTACAGACTCATGACGTTCTCCCCCTCTCCCCCTGTCCTCTCTGCAGCAACGCTCCACGGTGGCGTCCATGATGCACAGACAGGAGACGGTGGAGTGCCTGAGGAAGTTCAACGCCAGAAGGAAACTCAAGGTGAGGGAATGTTTCTCACAGGACTTCACCAGATGTCGTGAGTGAGACTTTGAGAAAGTGACAACTCGACTAAATCCGAGCCCCATGCTTGTCATAGAGTGGACCCTGAGCACTAAATGATGTGGTTATTAGCATCACAATCTATCCACCTAATGTTGGACACCGTGTTAGGAGGGTGAGGTGACAGTGTGCCAAGTATTACAGCCTCGGAGGTCAGTTTTTCAACTCTCTGTTCCTTTTCCCTTCCTCAGGGTGCTATCCTCACCACCATGCTGGCCACACGCAACTTCTCAGGTACGATGCATCTACCTACTGTGTTGTGGTTTCTTTCAAGGTGTCTCTCTTTCGGCTCTGTATTGTCTGTGTTTTTGCTCCTTCTCTTCCTCTCGCTCGCTCACCAGATCAACATTTAGAATTCTCCCATCAGCTGCTGCTTAACAATGCAGCTGGATGTGTTATTTCACCGAAACACTTGAGGAAAACAATGGGGAGCGAAAGGAGGGATAGAGGAGCAGGTGTTAAAGGAAGGACTGATGGCGTGAGAGAGGAACAAGGACAAAAAAAAAGCACAAGAGTATGGAGCGAGTAAATGTGAAAGATGCATGAGTTGTAGGGGAGAACTCCAGGATGAATACGCTGGCCTTTAAAACTACCACCATCAGCCTGCTCTCAGTTCATATCAGTAGAGACTGCCTGGAGACCAGTGGAGCGATGCTGATCGATGCGGTTCATTCAATCTGGGCCTCTTAAAGGGCAATACTTTAATATTTTGTCTGTTAGTTAAAAAATATTGATTTTCTCTCGGGTGATGAGTGAAGGGGAAGGGAAGGAAAAGGGGATACGGTCAGTTGCACAACTGAATGCATTCAAAGGAAATATCTTCTGCATTTAACCCAACCCAACCCCTCTGAATCAGAGTGGCTACTGGAGGAAAGATGTGGACTTCACTTTCTCCTGCTTCCTTATATTTATTTGGGCAATTTAGTTCAGGCAAGAAAAACACATTGTTTAATCTCTCTCTCCCTGTCAAGACTTTGGTTCTCTTGTTAACAGAAAATATTTTATTTAAAAAGTACATTGTTTTACATTTTCATTCCATATAGCCAATACTTTTTTTGTTCAAGAGCAAGACTTTACCAAGACCAGTGGTATTCAAAGTCGGGGTCACAACCCTTTATGGGGTCGCCCCACAAATAAAAAAAACCTACAGATTATTATATGGGATCAATATACAAACTTTTTTGAGAAAGATGTTATTGAGTATGTATTTATTGGTTTATTTTCATTTTGATAGAGATGAAAACGCTATGAATCTAAGGTTATTTGGTAATGTAGAAATGTACTGATTTTCAAGGTTGTCATTTGATTTGGAATGGGGTGGGTATTCGCATGGAATTATTTTGGGAAAAAACGGGGTCCCCAGAAATTCTGGCGGAAAAAAATGGTGTCCTCGCTGAAAAAGTTTGAATTCCACTGCTTGACACCTGTTTTATTTACTTTTTTGTTTTTTCTCCATTCTGTCTTTGGGATTGTGTAACCTTGTGAGGTAAGAGTCTCTGTCATGGAAAGAGGCATGCCTTGGCACTGCTCTCTACCCATGTGCCCGTCTTGGTAACTTGCACCCCTCTCAGACGAAACATTTTTACAAACACCTTTCTTCTTCCCTCTCTCATACTCTTCATACACTGTGTGGCTATTGTGTGACATCCCTGATCACTTTAACCAATCACTGAGCTTTTCCACGTGCCAGGAACCTCATCATTCTACCCGACCAGTCAATTAGCTCGCTCCATGCGTGGACTACATTTGCATGTTAATTTAAGAGTCGATGCTAACGTGTTCTCTATTGGGGAGTCTTCCTTAAGCAATACAAGGTCTCTATTTACAAGTGGGTGTGTTGGTAGAGGACATTAAACCTCAATTCTGTAGGACTGTCACAGTTTGCCCATAATTGGCTGTCTTCACTAGATTTAGTGGTGTGTGTGTGTGTGTCAGAGGTGTCCTCGCTGACCTTGTCCCCTTGTCCTCTATCCTTACAGCAGCCAAGAGCCTGCTCAACAAGAAAGCTGACGGCGTCAAGGTAAGTTATCTCATCGACTTCTGCGATCTTAACATCTGACAACGCACATTGACACACACACACCTTTTTAGTTATGGACTCATGTAACTTATATTGTAACTGACAGTCTCGGAAGAGAAATTGGAATATTTCTACAATACATTTGTTTCAGCTGCCAGCAGTGAAATGGTGTCAGTTTGAGTGCTGCATGACTAACATACTGACGAGAGCAGGCACCAGACGCGATTAGGATACTCAGGTTGAAATGTCAAAACGAACTCTGAACCAACTACAGTTGAAGTCGGAGGTTTACGTACACCTTAGCCAAATACATTTAAACTCAGATTTTTACAATTCCTGACATTTAATCCCAGTAAAAATTCCCTGTTTTTAGGATCAGCACTTTATTTGAAGAATGTGAAATGTCAGAATAATAGTAGAGAGAATGATTTACAGTGCCTTGCGAAAGTATTCAGCCCCCTTGAACTTTGCGACCTTTTGCCACATTTCAGGCTTCAAACATAAAGATATAAAACTGTATTTTTTTGTGAAGAATCAACAACGAGTGGGACACAATCATGAAGTGGAATGACATTTATTGGATATTTCAAACTTTTTTAACAAATCAAAAACTGAAAAATTGGGCATGCAAAATTATTCAGCCCCTTTACTTTCAGTGCAGCAAACTCTCTCCAGAAGTTCAGTGAGGATCTCTGAATGATCCAATGTTGACCTAAATGACTAATGATGATAAATACAATCCACCTGTGTGTAATCAAGTCTCCGTATAAATGCACCTGCACTGTGATAGTCTCAGAGGTCCGTCAAAAGCGCAGAGAGCATCATGAAGAACAAGGAACACACCAGGCAGGTCCGAGATACTGTTGTGAAGAAGTTTAAAGCCGGATTTGGATACAAAAAGATTTCCCAAGCTTTAAACATCACAAGGAGCACTGTGCAAGCGATAATATTGAAATGGAAGGAGTATCAGACCACTGCAAATCTACCAAGACCTGGCCGTCCCTCTAAACTTTCAGCTCATACAAGGAGAAGACTGATCAGAGATGCAGCCAAGAGGCCCATGATCACTCTAGATGAACTGCCTGCTTGGGCCTGCTTTTCTTCAGCAGGGACAGGGAAGATGGATGGATGGAGCCAAATACAGGACCATTCTGGAAGAAAACCTGATGGAGTCTGCAAAAGACCTGAGACTGGGACGGAGATTTGTCTTCCAACAAGACAATGATCCAAAACATAAAGCAAAATCTACAATGGAATGGTTCAAAAATAAACATATCCAGGTGTTAGAATGGCCAAGTCAAAGTCCAGACCTGAATCCAATCGAGAATCTGTGGAAAGAACTGAAAACTGCTGTTCACAAATGCTCTCCATCCAACCTCACTGAGCTCGAGCTGTTTTGCAAGGAGGAATGGGAAAAAATGTCAGTCTCTCGATGTGCAAAACTGATAGAGACATACCCCAAGCGACTTACAGCTGTAATCGCAGCAAAAGGTGGCGCTACAAAGTATTAACTTAAGGGGGCTGAATAATTTTGCACGCCCAATTTTTCAGTTTTTGATTTGTTAAAAAAGTTTGAAATATCCAATAAATGTCGTTCCACTTCATGATTGTGTCCCACTTGTTGTTGATTCTTCACAAAAAAATACAGTTTTATATCTTTATGTTTGAAGCCTGAAATGTGGCAAAAGGTCGCAAAGTTCAAGGGGGCCGAATACTTTCGCAAGGCACTGTATTTCAGCTTTTATTTCTTTCATCACAATCCCAGTGGGTCAGAAGTTTACATACACTCAATTAGTATTTGGTAGCATTGCCTTTAAATGGTTTAACTTGGGGCAAACGTTTCAGGTAGCCTTCCATAAGCTTCCCACAATAAGTTGGGTGAATTTTGGCCCATTCCTCCTGACAGAGCTGGTGTAACTGAGTCAGGTTTGTAGGCCTCCTTGCTTGCACACACTTTTTCAGTTCTGCCCACACATTTTCTATGGGATTGAGGCCACTCCAATACCTTGACTTTGTTGTCCTTAAGCCATTTTGCCACAACTTTGGAAGTATGCTTGGGGTCATTGTCCATTTGGAAGACCCATTTGCGACCAAGCTTGAACTTCCTGACTGATGTCTTGAGATGTTGCTTCAATATATCCACGTAATTTTCCTCCCTCATGATGCATCTATTTTGTGAAGTGCACAAGTCCCTCGTGCAGCAATGCTCCCCCAAAACATGATGCTGCCACCCCTGTGCTTCACGGTTGGGATGGTGTTCTTCACCTTGCAGGCTTCCCCATTTTTCCTCCAAACATAACGATGGTCATTATGGCCAAACAGTTTTATTTTTGTTTCATCAGAGCAGAGGACATTTAAAAAAGTACAATCTTTGTCCCCATGTGCAGTTGCAAACCGTAGTCTGGCTTTTTTATGATGGTTTTGGAGCAGTGGCTTCTTCCTCGCTGAGCGGCCTTTCAGGTTATGTCAATATAGGACTCATTTTACTGTGGATATAGATACTTTTGTACCTGTTTCCTCCAGCATCTTCACAAGGCCCTTTGCTGTTGTTCTGGGATTGATTTGCACTTTTCGCACCAAAGTACGTTCATCTCGAGGAGACAGAACGCAACTCCTTCCTGAGCGGTATGACGGCTGCATAGTCCCATGGTGTTTATACTTGTGTACTATTGCTTGTACAGATGAACGTGGTGCCTTCAGGAGTTTGGAAATTGCTCCCAAGGATGAACCAGACTTGTGGAGGTCTACAAAAAAGAATTCTGAGGTCTTGGCTGATTTATTTTGATTTTCCCATGATGTCAAGCAAAGAGGCACTGAGTTAGGTAGGCCTTGAAATACATCCACAGGTACACCTCCAATTGACTCCAATGATGTCAATTAGCCTATCAGAAACTTCTAAAGCCATGACATCATTTTCTGGAATTTTCCAAGCTGTGTAAAGACACAGTAAACTTAGTGTATGTAAACTTCTGACCACTGGAATTGTGATACAGTGAATTATAAGTGAAATCATCTGTCTGTAATCAATTGTTGGAAAAATGACCTGTGTCATACACAAAGTAGATGTCCTAACCGACTTGCCAAAACTATAGTTTGTTAACAAGAAATTTGTGGAGTGCTTGAAAAACGAGATTTAATGATTCCAACCTAAGTGTATGTAAACTTCCGACTTCAACTGTATATTAATTTGGGGACAGGTCGAAACACATGAAGCATTCATGGATCTTTTGTAGAATTGTATTTATTTTTGATTCACACAAAATCGTGTGTTCTCTCCTCCTCCGACAACTAATCCACAGATAAAAGGGGAATTTAGTTAGTTTCTAGTAATCTCTCATCCTTCAGTCTTCTTCTGTGGACTTTTATATGGCGGTTAGCAACCAACTTTAAGGCACATTACCGCTACCAACTGGACTGGAGTGTGGTCCTCAGTTCATCTTTTGATCACCCAAGTGGATATATGCTCCTAAAAAACAACGAGAAGATGGAATCAAGAATCAAGTTCTTTTTTTAACGTCTGGCTACACACAGACTCTCATTGACGCATGCGAGCAGTTTGGATGAAATGATTGATTGTACATTTATGTTGCGACGCTTGCGCACGCAACGCGGCCTGGTGTGGTCAGCATGTAAGATATTTCAATAATCGGGCTCCGCCTTTTACAAAATAATTCAGTCACAGAGTGGTAGCGTCTGTTTTGTGATCTGAGGAAGCTGACCGATCTGCTAAATCTGACTGGAAGTCCTCATCTCCCGTCTAATCAAATGTCAGCTGTCATAGCAGCTAGTGGTTCAATATGACCTCCACGTGTTCCTCAGTAACTCTGTTCCCCCTCTATCTCTCTGTTTCTAAATCTGACTACAAAATTCATGTCATTCTCTTCCTTATTGGGGGATTTTATTTCCCCTCCTCTCAATACTGCTCGCTCCTTTCTATTTTCTATATTTCTCCCCTACCCCCCCTTTTCTCTCACACTCCCCTCTTGTCACTCACACCCCTCTTTTCAACCCCTCATTTCTTGCTCTCCCCACTGGGTGTCTGTGTCAGACAGTGAATCACATGCTATCCCCCTCACGGCTGTGCTACAGTAGCTGTGCTACAGTAGCTGTCCTCCAGTGGCCGTCTCCCCACCTTTAGTCCAGTGTCAAAATACTGGCTGACTTTGTGTATGCCCCCTGCATCTGTCTGCCTCCCCTGACCCCCATCTCCCTCTCCAAATGCTGATCCTAAAATACTAGGATCACATACCCAGGAGCTGCACTTGACATACACTATATATACAACAGTAGGTGGACACCCCTTCAAATGAGTGGATTTGGCTATTTCAGCTACACCCGTTGCTGACATAGGCCATTCTACTGTTTGGTTTACTGAAGAGCTCAGTGACTTTCAATGTGGCACCGTTCACAGGATGCCACCTTTCCAACAAGTCAGTTTGTCAAATTTCTGCCCAACTAGAGCTGCCCTGGTCAGCTGTAATGTTATTGTGAAGTGGAAACATCTAGGAGCAACAACGGCTCGGCCGCAAAGTGGTTGGCCACACAAGCTCCGAGAACGGGACCGCCGAGTGCTGAAGCGCGTAGCTCATTACAATCATCTGTCCTCGGTTGCAACACTCATTACCAAGTTCCAAACTGCCTCTGGAAGCAACATCAGCACAATAACTGTTGATCGGGAGCTTCATGAAATGGGTTTCCATGGCCGGGCAGCCGCACACAAGCCTAAGGTCAGTAATGAATGGAGTGATGAATCACGCTTTACCATCTGACAGTCTGACAGACAAATCTTGGTTTGTTGGATGCCAGGAGAATGCTACCTGCCCGAATGCATAGTGCCAACTGTAAAGTTTGGTGGAGGAGGAATAATGCTCTGGGGCTGTTTTTCATGGTTCGGGCTAGGCCCCTCAGTTCCAGTGAAGAGACATTTTAACGCTACAGCATACAATGACATTCTAGACCATTCTGTGCTTCCAATTTTGTGGCAACAGTTTGGGGAAGGCCCTTTCCTGTTTCCGCATGACAATGCCCCTGTGCACAAAGCAAGGTCCATACAGAAATGGTTTGTCAAGATCAGTGTGGAAGAACTTGAGTGGCCTGCACAGAGCCCTGACCTCAACCCCATTGAACACCTTTGGGATGAATTGGAATGTCGACTGTGAGCCAGGCCTAATCGCCCAAGATCAGTGCCCAACCTCCCCACAGAAATGTTCCAACATCTAGTGGAAAGCTTTCCCAGAAAGCAGCAAAGGGGGGACCAACTTTATATTAATGACCATGATTTTGAAATGAGATGTTCAACGAGCAGGTATCCACTTACTCTCCTCATCAATCTACACACAATATCCCATAATGACAAAGCGAAAACAGGTTGTTAGAATTTTTTTGCAACTTTATTTTTTTTTAAAACATACCTTATTTACATAATTCGGACCAGTTGCTGAGACTCGAAATTGAGCGCAGGTTTCCATTAGTTATACTTGATGTTTCTAAAATTTGATTGGAGTCCACTTGTCATAAATGTAATTGATTGTTACATTACAGCCTTATTCTAAAATTGTGTTTTCCCCTCATCATTCTACACACAATAACTCATAATGACAAAGTAAAACTTGTTTTAAGAACATTTTGCAAATGTATCCCCCCCCGAATAAAACAACTAATATCACATTTTCATAAGTATTCAAACCCTTTACTCAGCACACATGTATTTGGGGAGTTTCTCCCATTCTTCTTTGCAGATCCCCTCAAGCTCTGTCAGGTTGGATGGGGAACGTCGCTGCACAGCCATTTTTTTTTAGGACCATCGAAATGTTAGCTATTAAAATCAGATCCAACAATCTCAAGGGACTAGAAATCCAGGGCTTAAAAGCAAAGGCGTCAATGTATGCCGATGACTCAACTTGTCTTGAATTCGTAATATGGATCCCCTGCACAGTCTCGTTGAGGATCTAGATAGCTTCTCTAACCTCTCTAGATTAAAACAGAAGTACGGAGGACAAAAATAACTTATGTATATTCTAAACACATTTTTTTACATACATGGAACTTTCTTTTTTTTGACACAGTAGTTACATATTGGTCTTTTGAGATACATTACATGTAACTACTGTGCCAAATATGTAAATGTAAATGTACATACCAAGTTATTTTTGTCCTCCGAGGAGGGGTGATGGATAAACCAATATATTTGATAACACCGTTACCCCAAGGTGCTTATGGCAGGCGGTTTAAGCAGCTGTAGGAGGTTTAGCATCTAGGTACATTTGTACCTGATATATTTGCCCAAAAACTCTTTCTAAATCAGTCTATCTGCAGCCGTGTGAGTCATCGGTGTGTTTTGAAAGCACAGCAGGCAGCTTTTGAAGGATTATTTCAGGTTTAGCGCAGGGGTCCAGCATGTTACCCTCTTAAATGTCACTGCCTCTGAGGCTGTGTTGAAGAGTAGATAACCTAATGGACTGGGGAAATGGCAGGCATTACATTATTTAGTCCTGCCATCAATTTTGGTTTCCGTGTATGCTAAATCTTTAATGATTACAAATGTGTGCGGCAGGTAGCCTAGCGGTTGAGAGCGTTGGGCCAGTAACCGAAAGGTCGCTGGTTTTATTCCGGACTAGGTGAAAAATCTGTCGGTGCCCTTGATCAAGACACTTAACCCTAATTGCTCCTGTAAGTCGCTCTGGATAAGAGTGTCTGCTAAATGACTCAAATGTAAATGTGTTTGTTATAAAATAGCCTTTCTCAAAGAGTGTACTGTTAAGTCTAGGGTCTTGAGTCTTGGTTGTGTTTTGGGGTTGTGATATTGGACCCCGTTTGTCTTGTTCTCTTTTGTGTTCTGTCTGAGACTGAGCCAATGCCAATATTGCTGGTATTCCTGTCCCTATTTTTTGTCCAACCTTGCATCTACCACGGCTTGCCAGTTATGTGGTTGATTATAGAACACCCTAGTGCTGTCTAGTGGTTAGTTTCTGGGTGGTTCAATCGGCCATTTGTAGATCCCTGGCCAAGGATAGTTGTCTCGTATTGGTTTAATGAGCAACCCATTGTATAAGCCTCTTGATGTGTAGTTTGAGTTTCATGGCTAGCTCCCTATATCTCCCTGAGGAGAACCTAGTTCGATGATCAGGTGCATTCCAGTTGACCCATATTACCTAGTACTTAAAAAAAAAATGTTTTACATAGCTGGGATGCCCAATGACCGGGCTACAAAATCAGGACATGCAGTTCACAAAGGAATAGCATAACACTTTTTGACCTTAATTTTGTCCCCTGACGTGCTTCCGATGCAGACGATGATGTTCCTGCTAACAGTAAAAACCCAAAAACTATTGGGATGTCACAACGTCGTTTGACTTTAAATTTCAACAGCATTGGATAATTCCATGACTACTGAATTTGTATTTCTCATCTCTAGTTTAGAGCCACAATGGCGCTACTTCGTTAGATTTAAGGTCTCCATAAACAACGTTTAATAGTGCCAATTTAGGCTTCCTGAAAAACATGAAAAATAGTAGAGCGGAACAGCCGATCGCTTTCAAGTTCATGTTTATGAAGTTCTGTTTCAGCAAGGAACTCCTTTGCATGTTTATTCTGCTTATAATCCTCCAGAATAAGGATGTACCGCTACAGGCTTGGAACCCACAGATTTGTCTCGTGAACTTACTTTCTCTCACTCTTTATACCCTGCAGATTATTTTCTCGTTAACTCCTAACATTTTCACTCCCGCAGCTGTGTATTCCGGGACACCTCTCCTGTCTCTCTCCCTGCTTGGACCACTGGGTCCTTTGTTCCTGATATCAATCGCTGTTTCTTGTCTCCGTCTCTGTCCACTTACCTTTTTAGATCAACAACAACAAGACCAATGTAGTCACCAGCCCCAAAGAGCCCCCCACTCTGGTACACTGTTTGTCTTTCTGCACGTCTGCCTGCCTGTCTGTCTGTCTCATCCTCCATGCTCGGGCTGCTCGCCTCACTCTAACAACGTCTGTCTTTGTTTTGTTCCCAGTGATGCCTTTTTTTGTACATCCCGGGGTTTGTGTTTTTACTTTTTACTTTCACTCCACTTAAGCCCCCCCCCCCCCCAAGTTACCAAGGAAACCAATGAGACATGCTGGTTAAAACACGCATGCGTGCTTCCCAAAATAGACCTTGCACACTAGCAGTGAAACGCATCCTAAGATTACTCCGCTAGTGCCATCCGTGTCACCCTGTCACCACACATGAGCTTCAACGTGACCGTGCCATGGCATGCCTTATGACAGCCCACCTGTCGGCACTGCCCAGAGGGAATCGACCCAGACTTACAGCAGATTTATCTACGCGTGTTAGACATGTCAGGTCAGCCAAGAGGCCTGTACTGTATTTAACCAGCCCCGGGCAGAACCGGAGACGCATCCCTAGTATAATGTCACCATTTGTAAATGCATACAAAATATTAGCTTCGTTTTTCCATCCCATTATGTATACAATAACATGGTAATAACCTCGTGGCTTTTTAACAATGGCTATTACACTACTTCTAAAGTGATGGGGTTATGTATTTCTAGGTGTTAGAAATGTGGCATGTTGATGTTCTCACACACAGACACACACACACACACACACACACACACACACACACACACAGACACACACACACACACACAGACACACACACACACACACACACACAGACACACACACACACACACACACACACACACACACACACACACACACACACACACACACACACACTGTCTGGAGTCAGCTCTTAAGGGTCAACTGCACGCCTTTCTTTGGCTGTACACACGTAAAATACCTTCCTGTAGTTTATATCCAGGAAGGGCCTGGTGACTAGCATGCTTCCTACTGCTGTACACCTCCCATCCTGTCTTGGTTGCTGTGTGTCTGTTTTAAATATGAATATCATAGCCTTGTCTTCTGATGCCTTTTATATTGCACCAAGTTGACGACTCAAAGATCTCTCGTTTTCATGGAAAAAGTTGGGTGTGCTGCATTAAAGCCCTTAGCTATAGCCTCAGTGGTGCATCGTTTGTCCTTGATTTTTACCCCCAAAACTTGCCTTCTCCGAGGTTCCTTTGGCCCTTTTTTTCTCTCCTTCTTATTAACTATTTACCACGCCAATTTCCTGTCTATTTAACCCCTTCTTCACCCTCTTCCTCCTCCTCTCTGTGAACCAGGAGCCTCAAACCACTGTCATCCACAACCCAACTGATGGAAACAAAGTAGTGAGTAAATGGAACAGTAGTACCAAACATTTAGGTGTTTGATGTTGTCCTCTAGTTAGCAGAGTGATAAGCTAGTTTGGTTTTCTTACAAAGCCTTGTATAACGTTGCATGCATGGCGCCTTGGTGTGTATGTCCTAAATGTTTGTTTCATTTGCGCTTCACACAGACACCGGACTTAGGACTTTGTCAACATGTTTTATCTCAGGTTAAACAAATGTGCATGCTGTATTTATACACAGAGTATATAAAAACATTAAGAACACCGTAAGAAGGATTTTTAAGCCTTAAGACATAGATTGTGTATGTGTGCCATTCAGAGGGTGCATGGCCAAGGCAAAACATTTAAGTGCCTTTTGAACAGGGTATGGTAAAAGGGTGCCAGACGCAAAGGTTTGTGTCAAGAACTGCTACGCTGCCGGGTTTTTCCACGCTCAACAGTTTCCTGTATGGTCCACCACCCAAAGGGCATCCAGCCAACTTGATACAGCTATAGGAAGCATTGGAGTCAACATGGGCCAGCATCCCTGTGAAACGCATTCGACACCTTGTAGAATCCGTTCCCCGACGAGCTAGAATGCGATTCGGTTTGACGAATGTGGATCCAGGGATATGTCTCCTTTAGATATGTTGTTGTTATAACGCTTTGTGCGTGAAGATGTGCATTCGTTTTTTTCACTATCTGAGTGTTGTTGGAGTAGTACTGCTAGTGGCTTGCTGTTAAAATGACATAGTTCAAAACTAGGCCCTACAGCTTGTGTGACCAAAGTGAGACGTCGACCTCTGTTCAAATCTGTTCTGTCACAATGTCAATGATGATATTTTTGTTTGTGTGACTATAGCCCAAAAGAGTATGTTTAGTTATCCAAATCTGTTCTCTCAGCGGTTCCCGAAGATAATCAGTTTCCTTTGCCCAAACTATTTTACTCATCTGACAAAGCGTTACTTCTCTTGTGCTCCCGCTTTATCCAGTTTCAACGGCCGACAGGTGTCCATTGTTCTCAGCTGTTTGTTCTTGTCCAACAGGAGTCCAGTGAGAGTGCAAACACCACCATGGAGGATGAGGACGTGAAAGGTAGGAGCACACACCTGTATTAGGCAAGTAGCTCGGTGTTGGCTGTGCACAGTCTAAGTGAAAGGGAATGTGTTCTTCTCACAGCACTGACGTGTTGGTATGTATTTCTGTCCTACTGATTTTGCATCAATATGTACTGCTATCCCTGTTTTTCTTTTGTTTGTATGAATTCATCAGGTAAGCATGTGTTTATCCAGGCATCCATTCTGCTTTTTCATTTAATATGCTTTAATTAATCCACTTCATCTGTCGATCGTTATTTATTTGACCCCCTTTTCCTGCCCAATTTTATAATATGCCATTGGAATCCAATTGCGATCTTATCTCATCACTGCAACTCCCCCAACGGGTCGAGCCATGCGTCCTTCGAAACATGACCTGCCAAAACGCGCTTTTTAACACCCGCACTAATGTGTTGGAGGAGGAGGAAACACTGTTCAACTGACGACTGGAAGTCAGCCTGCAGGCGCCCGGCCCACCACAAGGAGTCGCTAGAGCACAATGAGCCAAGTAAAGCCCCCCCCCCCCCCCCCCCCCCCCCCCCCCGGCCAAACCCTCCCCTAACCCAGACAACGTCTGAGGCCAATTGTGCGCCGCCTTATGGGACTCCAGATCACAGCCGGTTGTGACACAGCCTGGGATCAAACCCGGGTCTGTAGTGACGCTTCAAGCACTGTGATGCAGTGCCTTAGACTGCAGCTCCACTCGGGGGAGGCCCCCTATCGGTCTATCATCTGATCATGCACTGCCATCCTCCAAACTTGTAACGCTAGAATGTCTTTCTATATCAATACATTTTAACTGCAAGACTTTACTTACACTGTCAGTCCTGTGAATGATGTCATATGTCTCACCATGCATTTTCTTTTTATGAAAGTTCAATTGATGTCGTCCTTCTGTTTTCACTGTGTTTGTTTAACATTTGAGTCATTTAGCAGACACTCTTATCCAGAGCAACTTAAATGAGCAATTAGGGTTAAAGTGCCTTGCTCAAGGGCACATGGACAGATGTTTCACCTAGTCGGCTCGGGGATTCGAACCAGCTACCTTTCGGTTACTGGCCCAATGCTCTTAACCGCGAGGCTACCTGCCAAGACCAATGGTATTGGCAGAACAATGGGTGAATAGTGGCCCAACTTTGATTGTCAGTGGTGCATTTTATACCCACTCTGCTGAGCTAGTTAGTGACTCATTAGTGATTTGGAACTGTGTCTACAGTGGGTTGTGGGAACTAACACAATGAGAGCAGGCTGAGTCTACAAAGAGAAGCCATGGGGGAGGTGTGGACACTGTGTACAGTCGTTTAGGGAGCCAAATCAGGCTCTGCTGCAGGCCCTGCATGATTTCCCATTTTGCTGCTGCCCTGTTGGTCCACTGAGCCAGAACAGTGTGTGTGTGTGTGTGTGTGTGTGTGTGCACGAGCAACACCATTACAGATGCACACACACACACACACACACACACACACACACACACACACACACACACACTGTCATTAGTAGCATTTGTTTACCTTCCTCTTCAAATGGATGGTTTTGCTGTTTTTTTTTTTTTTTTAAACCCAGAGGGGCAACATTGCGAGACTACCGGGAACGCTTGCAAAGCAGACCAGGCTGAGGTTTGGGGTTAGAGAAGTTGAGAGAAGTGAAATATTCTTCCATCGCTGTTCATTTTCTCGAAATCTGAAGGCACGACCTGGATTGGAGCCAATGTCTTAAGTAGTCGAACATGTTATTACTCCAACCTCGTGAAAGTGACAAACCGACACACTTTCACAAGGAGTGCCTTTGATTTGACGGCCTCCACGTGCGCAGTTCGGCACGAGACCACCGTTGGACCCGATTTAACGTGTTTCTGCGCACGAGCTTAGCTAGCTAAAGTCGCTATGACATGGCCTACAAGTGTGATCGGGGATTTCCTTGTATGACGTCATGGCATCTGGGGAGCGTGACGATGACCCCAATCACAATGATTCATCTCCTCACTCTACACTCCTTCAAAAGGCCCGAGGCGGGGATGCAATTTCATTGGTCAATCTCATGAGCTACCTGCTTTGAACAGTCATTCCTAGCTCCTAGTACTCCTAGCTATGGCAGTTTGTGTGGAGAGAAAATTATGTTTCATTGCATTTGAGAGTTGCTTTCTGTCAACATTTGCATTCCATGACGGATGATTACTGATGGGTTCTGGCTTTGTGCAATGTGACACCGTCTCATTACTGTTTTCTCCACCAAACGTGTCTGTGTTGCGGCTGTTGTTTAGAGACTCGTCATTTTCATATTCCCTTTGTTTTTCTTTGTTTGAAAGATGAAGGCATTGCATTTCCCAGTTTGACGTGGTCGTTCCATCACGTTGTGCGTGTGTAGGAGTTGGTAGACTGTAGGATGTGGGTTTTTGCATTGTCTCGCCCTGTATTTTCTACTGTTCCGAATAAACAAAACCATGTTGCTGGCCACAGCACATTCTGAAGCACCAACCCAACACACAGGAACCTATCAGTGCCCAAGTGGCACTCACCCTGTAACATCAACACTTGCCAGAAAGAGGAGGCCTTACAACCATCCCAGCATACATTTTTTTAAATTAACATTTGTCATGCCTTTCCTCCTCAGCATTTTGTTTCCAGAGCTCCCACTGAGGACAAGGCAATGTCACTCATCCTTCATTCACTCAACCTTTCATTTCTTTTCTCCATTTTACATTTTTGTTTTCAATCCCTCACCTCCATCCATCCACCCACCACTCATACCAATAACCCTTGTCACCCTGACACCCTTGCCCAAGTCTCCCGTCCCTCCTCCCCACGCTCCCCGTGCTTCTGGCGGGAGCACTCAGGCTCGTACCACTCCTCCTCCTCTTCCTCATCTTCCTCCTGCTGGTATTCTCCCAGTGTTTGGCCCAGTAGGGAGGAGTTGTGCCACTATGTTCTCAGGGCCCTGGTCACCTGCTACCTGCTCCTCCTCTTCACCTCCTTCTTTGTGGTCTTATTCTCCGTCCACCCTGCCGCCCACTGTGGGCCCTACCACACCCACACTCAGGGGCCTCAGCCTCGGCACCCCCTTGGGCCCCTGCCTAGCCCAGGCCCCAGCGACATGCAGTGTAAGTTTGCCCAGAGTGAGGGAGAGGGCACAAACTTAAAACAATTTCCCCCCAAAACCTACTACCCTCTGTGCCCCACTTTCCCTGAACGTTCCTCCATATCCTGTTGACCACTATCAGATGTGCCTCATTTGAAGTCCACATTTGTTTAGGATATGACTTTTGGGCTCATTTGGTGAGCGTGGTGAGTGAAAATACATGCAAATAATTCCTTCATTGTACATGGCACTAGATATCAAATACTAAACAGAGGCACACACCCTGTTACTGTTCGTCATGGATCCCTGTGAAGAAGGGTTCTAAAAAAGTACCCCTTTTCTGAGGTTGCGTGTTGTAGGTTGGCCCGTTGTTGCACTCTGCTTCAGTGGCGCAAAGCAGCCCGAGTCTCCCACACAGCCGTCCAGTATGTGTGTACTCTGCTGCCCTCTGGAGGTCATGGTCTGCCATTGGAGTAGTCAGTCTAACCAGGGGTTGCCAGATCATAAGTACTGGGCTCATCATCACTGTCTTTGGAAATGTATACAGTAATGCATTTACAATGTATTACACCAAGGTTGGGCATAGGAAAAAAGTATTACTGCATTGTTGATACTAGAGGTCGACCGATTATGATTTTTCAACGCCGATACCGATTATTGGAGGACCATGGAAGCCAATACCGATTAATCTGCCGATTTAAATTAATAATAATAATACATTTGTAATAATGATAATTACAACAATACTGAATGAACACTTATTTTAACTTCATATAATACATAAATAAAATCAATGTAGCCTCAAATAAATAATGAAACATGTTCAATTAATGCAAAAACAATGTGTTGGAGAAGAAAGTAAAAGTACAATATGTGCTATGTAAGAAAGCTAACGTTTCAGTTCCTTGCTCAGAACATGAGAACAAATGTTAGCTGGTGGTTCCTTTTAACATGAGTCTTCAATATTCCCAGGTAAGAAGTTTTAGGTTGTAGTTATTATAGGAATTATAGGACTATTTCCCTCTATACCATTTGTATTTCATTAACCTTTGACTATTGGATGTTCTTATAGGCACTTTAGTATTGCCAGTGTAACAGTATAGCTTCCGTCCCTCTCATCGCTCCTCCCTGGGCTCGAATCAGCAACACAACGACAGTTAGCGCGTGCTAACCAGCTAGCCATTTCACTTCGGTTACACGAGCCTCATCTCGGGAGTTGATAGGCTTGAAGTCATAAACAGCGCAATGCTTGAGGCACAACGAAGAGCTGCTGGCAAAACGCAGGAAAGTGCTGTTTGAATGAATGTTTACGCGCCTGCTTCTGCCTACCACCGCTCAGTCAGATACTTGTATGCTTGTATGCTCAGTCAGATTATATGCAACGCAGGACACGCTAGATAATATCTAGTAATATCATCAACCATGTGTAGTTAACTAGTGATTATGATCGATTGTTTTTTATAAGATAAGTTTAATGCTAGCTAGCAACTTACCTTGGCTTACTGCATTGGTGTAACAGGCAGTCTCCTTGTAGAGTGCAATGCGAGAGAGGCAGGTCGTTATTGCGTTGGACTAGTTAACTGTAAGGTTGCAAGATTGGATGCCCCGAGCTGACAAGGTGAAAATCTGTCGTTCTGCCCCTGAACAAGTCAGTTAACCCACAGTTCCTAGGCCGTCATTGAAAATAAGAATGTGTTCTTAACTGACTTACCTAGTTTTAACTAAAGATTAAATAAAGGTTTGTAAAAAAAAAATAAAAATTGGCAAATCGGCGCCCAAAAATACAGATTTCCGATTATTCTGAAAACGTGAAATCGGCCCTAATTAATCGGCAATTCCGATTAATCGGTCGACCTTTAGTTGATACGTACGTCGAGAATTAGACTGTCGTCAGCTCCAGGGTTGACTGTGAACAGTCTAAAGGAGTGGGAGTACACTTTAAGGACTAGTTTTGATAGTTGTTTTCTTTGCACAGACAGCACTGAAGACTTCCAGGAAAGGAATGGTTTCATTGACCATTAGTCTCTACATTGACAGCGCATTTGATTAAGTGGATTGCATTTTTTGTGGAAAAGGATGAAGACTTCCCTTCGGTAGAATCAGAGTGATCTGGGCTATTCAAACTGTCTCGCTTCCCCAGCTGTAGACCGTGTGCCTTTCATTCTCATCAGGCTCAGACCGAGGCAGTCGGTCACGGAGGAAAAAGCTCTGCGCTCTGTTTCTCTCCTGTCAAAACCATGGATCTGTTTCTCATCTTATTGTTGTTGCTTTATCCACCAGGATCCAAACTGATGTGTGTGCACCTCAATATACAGTCCCTCATGGCAAGCAACATATTAAAGAGTACTAATGTTTCCTAAAAGAAGCCAATTTGTCAACAAAGCAAAATTATATTTTGTTTGCCGAGTCCCAGCTCTTAGTTTCTGAGAAAGCCATTCATCTATTTCTGATGTAGAAAATAACTGACGGGCAAACACAGCTTTGTTTTCACTCCGTGTGCTTATTGAGTGTTGTCAGGGGGACGTACCGGAGGTTTGTACGTGTTGGACGGGGCTGTATCATACGAACTGCCAGACTAGTAGCCAATCACTGGTGGCTTATGTAAGACCCAACTGGAGTGTTTTTTCTTTCTTTTTTCTTCACTGGAGTCTTCCTCACATTGGTGAACAACGTTCCGACAAGTACACAGAACCTGAGGGCAACCGTTACTAATTTGCATCCTTTGTGCTCTGTCAGTCTCGCCGATTGGAAGTGTCAGAAGGGACAATAGTGTCGAAGGTAAAGAGTTTACGAAAGAGAATTGATCTTTTTCTCATTCCTGGGACTTTAATTCTCTACGTTTTAAGTGCATGTTACGCTAAAAAAGTACTAACAGTCAGTACTAACAGTCAGTTCACTACCATTCCATTTGACATCTACCTCAAATAACAGATTTTCTAAACCACAAAACCTGCTTTATTTTTCTTTTACACCCATTACCTCTTACCTTGGCTACTTAACTTGCAAGGTAATGAAATCATGTTATCTGTGGAAAGGTTGTTGAAACACACACTCTCCCGTGTGTGTGTGTGTGTGTGTGTGTGTGTGTGTGTGTGTGTGTGTGTGTGTGTGTGTGTGTGTGTGTAAATGGTGAACCTTGGCCCCTGAACCTATTGACTGTGGTGTGGGTCATATTGTCACCACTACTTCAAATTGTATTAATTGTATTGTCACATACACTGTATTTAGCAGATGTTATTGTGGGTGTAGTGAAATAAATGTGTATTTGTCACATGCGCCAAATACAACCTTACAGTGTACTGCTTACTTACAAGGCCTTAACCAACAATGCAGTTTTTTTTTAAAAGTGTTAAAAGTATTTACTGAAGTAAAAAAAATAAATAAGGAGCAACAATAAAATAACAGTAGCGAGGCTATATTCAGGGGGTACCGGTACAGAGTCAATGTGCGGGGGCACAGGTTAGTCGAGGTAATTGATTTAATATGTACATGTAGGAAGAGGTAAAGTGACTATGCATAGATAATAAACAAAGAGTAGCAGCAGCGTAAAAATGTGGGTGATGACAATGAAAATAGTCTGCGTAGCCATTTGATTAGCTGTTCAGGAGTCTAATGGCTTAGGGGTAGAAACTGTTGTGAATGTTGACCGGTTTAAAAGGTCTTACTCACATCGGCTACGGAGAGCGTGATCACACAGTTGTCCGGAACAGCTGATGCTCTCATGCATGCTTCAGTGTTGCTTGCCTCGAAGCGAGCATAGAAGTTTAGTTCGTATGGTAGGCTCATGTCCCTGGTCAGCTCGCGGCTGTGCTTCCCTTTGTAGTCCGTAATTGTTTGCAAGCCCTGCCACATCCGATTAGCGTAGTACGATTCAATCTTAGTTCTGTATTGACACTTTGCCTGTTTGATGGTTCGTCAGAGGGCATAGCAGGATTTCTTACAAGCGTCCGGGTTAGAGTCCCGCTCCTTAAAAGCATCAGCTCTACCCTTTAGCTCAGTGCGGATGCTGCCTGTAATCCACGGCTTCTGGTTGGGGTATGTACGTACGGTCACTGTGGGGACGACGTCAACGATGCACTTATTGATGAAGCCAGTGACTGATGTGGTGTAGTCCTCAATGCCATTGGAAGAATCCCGGAACACATTCCAGTCTGTGCTAGCAATACAATTCCTGTAGCTTAGCATCTGCGTCATCTGACCACTCCCTTATTGAGCGAGTCACTGGTATTTCCTGCTTTAGTTTTTCCTTGTAAGCAGGAATCGGAGGATAGAGTTGTGTTCAGATTTGCCAAACGGAGGGCGAGGAAGAGCTTTTGTACGGATCTCCATGTGTGGAGTAAAGGTGGTCTAGAGTTTTTTTATTTTCTTTTTTTTTCTTTTTTTTCTGGTTGCCCATGAAACATGCTGGTAGAAATGAGGTGAAACCGATTTAAGTTTCCCAGCATTAAAGTCCCCGGCCACTAGGAGCGCCGCCTCTGGATGAACATTTTCTTGTTTGCCTATGGAAGTATTCAGCTCGTTGATTGCCGTCTTAGTGCCAGCATTGGTTTGTGGTGGTAAATAGACAGCTACGAAAAATATAGATGAAAACACTCTCTGTAAATAGTGTGGTCTACAGCTTATCATGAGATACTCTACCTCAGGTGAGCAAAACCTTGAGACTTCCTTAATATTACATTTTGTGCACCAGCTGTTATTTACAAATAAACACAGACCGCCACCTCTTGTCTTTACCCGAGGCAGTTGTTCTAGCTTGCCGATGGACTGAAAACCCAGCCAGCTGTATGTTATCCATGTCATCGTTCAGACACGACTTAAGTAAAAATACTTTAAAGTACTACTTAAGTCGTTTTTGGGGGTATCTGTACTTTACAATTTATATTTTGGTCAACTTTTTACTCCCTACATTTTCCATGACACCCAAAAGTACTTGTTATATTTTGAATGCTTAACAGGACAGGAAAATTGTCCAATTCACACACATATCAAGAGAATATCCCTACTGCCTCTGATCTGGCGGACTTACTAAACACAATGCATCTTTTGTAATTTATGTCTGTGTGTTGGAGTGTGCCCCCGGCTCTCCTTACATTTTAAAAACAAGACATGGTGCAGTCTGCTTCTCTTAATATAAGTAATTTGAAATGATTTATACTTTTACTTTTGATACTTATGTATATTTAGAAAGAAATACTTAGATTTTTACTCAAGTAGTATTTTACTGGGTGACTTTTACTTGAGGAACTTTCTATTAAGGTATCTATACTTTTACTCAAATAATTGGGTACTTTTTCCACCACTGCCTGTTGGTAGGATAGTCTTGATCGGAGCTCATCCATGTTATTATCCAACGATTGCACGTTGGCTAATAGGACTGATGGTAGAGCTGGTTTACTCACTCGCCGTCGGATCCCCGACCTACGACCCCGATTTCTCTGTCTCTCCTTCATGCGAATGACTGGGATTTGGGCCATGTCGGGTGTTTTGAAATAAATTGTTTGTGTCTGACTCGTTAAAGAAAAAAATCTTCATCCCGTACGAGGTGCGCAACCGCTGTCCTGATATCCAGAAGCTGTTTTCGGTCATAAGAGACGGTGGCAGAAACATTATGTGCAAAAAAACACACACAATAGCACAATTGGTTAGGAGCCCGTAAAACGGCAGCTATCTCCTCCGGCGCCATTCTTATTTTTCCAATGCTTGTGTTCCTAGCTGCAGCAGTGCAGTAAGTAGTATCTAACAGTTCACAACACACATCTAAAAGTAAAATAATGGAATTAATAAATATATAAATATTAGGACGATGGGATATATAGACATTATGGATAGAATATTTTGTATATCTGTAGAATACGTAGGAAATAATTGTGTGTGTGTGTGTATACAGCAATAGTTGAATAGGATGGCTAGAATACAGTATGTAAACTCAGCAAAAAAATAAACGTCCCTTTTTCAAGACCCAGTCTTTCAAAGATAATTAGTAAAAATCAAAATAACTTCACAGATCTTCATTGTAAAGGGTTTAAACACTGTTTCCCATGCTTGTTCAATGAACCTTAAATCATTAATGGACATGCACCTGTGGAACGGTCGTTAAGACACTAACAGCTTACAGTTGGTAGGCAATTAAGGTCACAGTTATGAAAACGTAGGACACTAAAGAGGCCTTTCTACTGACTCTGAAAACACCAAAAGAAAGATGCCCAGGGTCCCTACTCATCTGTGTGAATGTGCCTTAGGCATGCTGCAAGGAGGCATGAGGACTGCAGATGTGGCCAGGGCCATAAATTGCAATGTCTGTACTGTGAGACGCCTAAGACAGTGCTACAGGGAGACAGGACGGACAGCTGATTGTCCTCGCAGTGGCAGACCACGTGTAACAACACCTGCACAGGATCGGTACATCCGAAAATCACACCTGCGGGACAAGTACAGGATGGCAACAACAACTGCCCGAGTTACACCAGGAACGCACAATCCCTCCATCGGTGCTCAGACTGTCCGCAATAGGCTGAGAGGCTGGACTGAGGGCTTGTAGGCTTGTTGTAAGGCAGGTCGTCACCAGACGTCACCGGCAACAATGTCGTCTATGGGCACAAACCCATCGTCGCTGGACCAGACAGGACTGGAAAAAAGTGCTATTCACTGACCAGTCTCAGTTTTGTCTCACCAGGGGTGATGGTCGGATTCACTTTTATCGTCGAAGGAATGAGCGTTACACCGAGGCCTGTACTCTGGAGCGGGATCGATTTGGAAGTGGAGGGTCCGTCATGGTCTGGGGCGGTGTGTCACAGCATCATCGGACTGAGCTTGTTGTCATTGCAGGCAATCTCAATGCTGTGCGTTACAGGGAAGACATCCTCCTCCCTCATGTGGTACCTTTCCTGCAGGCTCATCCTTACATGACCCTCCAGCATGACAATGCCACCAGACACACTGCTCGTTCTGTGCGTGATTTCCTGCAAGACAAGAATGTCAGTGTTCTGCCATGGCCAGCGAAGAGCCTGGATCTCAATCGGAGGGTGAGGTCTAGGGCCATTCCCCCCAGAAATGTCCGGGAACTTACAGGTGCCTTGGTGGAAGAGTGGGGTAACACTCTCACAGCAATAACTGGCAAATCTGTTGCAATCCATGAGGAGGAGATGCACTGCAGTACTTAATGCAGCTGGTGGCCACACCAGATACTGACTGTTACTTGTGATTTTGACCCCCCTTTGTTCAGGGACACGTCTGTGGAACGTTTTCAGTTTGTCTCAGTTGTTGAATCTTGTTATGTTTATACAAATATTTACACATGTTAAGTTTGCTGAAAATAAACGCAGTTGACAGTGAGGATGTTTATTTTTTTGCTGAGTTTACATATTAAATGAGTAAAATAGTATGTAAACATTATTAAAGTGACCAGGGATTCCATGTCTACAGTATGTACATATGGAAGCATCCTTTAAGGTGCAGGGTTGAGTAACCAGATGGTTGCCGGCTAGTGACAGTGACAAAGTTCAGGGCAGGGTACTGGGTGGAGGCCGGCTAGTGATGGCTATTTAACAGTCTGGTGGCCTTGAGATAGAAGCTGCTTTTCAGACTCTCGGTCCCAGCTTTGATGCACCTGTACTGACCTCGCCTTCTGGATGATAGCGGGATGAAGAGGCTGTGGCTCAGGTGGTTGATGTCCTTCATGATCTTTTTGGCCTTCCTGTGACATCGGATGCTGTACTGTAAGCGTCCTGGTGGGAAGGCAGTGTGCCCCCGATGATGCGTTGGGCAGACTGCACCACCTTCTGGAGAGCCCTGCTATTGCAGGCGGTGCAGTTGCCGTTCCAGGCGGTCATACAGCCCGACAGGATGCTCTCAATGGTGCATTTCTGGTTAATGTAAATCCCTCAAACTGCTCTAAAGGGATTCATTCACTCCCTTGATTACTTAACACATCAGAGGTGTGTTACTCGAATCGCCTACGATTGTGGGACAGTTCACTGTTAGGTTTGTGGCAACATGTGGAAATGTATTTTTTTTCTTCTCTCACTCCCCCTCTCAGCTCGTAAGCAGGAGATCATCAAAGTGACTGAGCAGCTGATTGAGGCCATCAACAATGGAGACTTTGAAGCCTATACGTTAGTGATCTTGTATTTTACCTACAGTGATCTACAACAGCGATTGCATACAGAGGACCTACAATCTAGATATTTATCCATATGCCAACACTGCACCATTTGAAAACGTAATTGTTTGTGTTCCACTTCTGTCTCACAGGAAGATCTGTGATCCCGGGCTTACATCCTTTGAGCCAGAGGCTTTGGGAAACCTATTGGAGGGAACCGACTTCCACAGATTCTACTTTGAGAACGGTAGAGCCCCTGCATTCCATTACGCACCAATGACTGTAGAAGCTTTAATGACCTTGATTGTGGGCTGATTCTATCCATTTCCCTCCAATCCGCCTCTCTCATCCAGCTCTGTCCAGGGGAAAGCAAGGGCCCGTCCACACCATCCTGCTCAACCCCCACGTGCACCTGATCGGCGACGACGCGGCGTGCATCGCTTACATCCGCCTCACCCAGTACATGGACGCCAGCGGCATGCCACGCACCATGCAGTCGGAGGAGACCCGCATCTGGCACCGCCGCGACGCCAAGTGGCAGAACATCCACTTCCACCGCTCCGGCTCGCCCACGGTGCCCGCCAAATAAATTGACTGGAGGTGGGATTATAGCCCTGTGCTGGCCTGACCTGCTTTATCCAGTCATTCTGGAGCTATGTAGCTAGATTGGTTCTGCTTTGGCCCTGCTATCCCCTACCTGGTCCCTGTCCTGTATCTCTAACTTGATCCGCTCCGCCTGCACTATGTAGCTGCTAGCCTGCTAATGTGTGTAGTGTGGTCTGCCTTTATTCTGGTTTAGCCCTGATCATCCCTAGTCTAGTCAAGGTAGGTGACTAGGTGTGCTTAGTCCACCCAACCTGCTTCATCCTGGAGCTATGTAGCTAGCTTGGTCTGCTTTGGTTTTGCTTTGGTCTTTCTCTAACTTAGCTGGCCTCAAACACATTTTTTACAATGCAAGTTACTAATTAGCACGTGTAAAATGCGTCAATTCCTCATCTTTCTGTCGCAGTTGAGGAGCCCCTAGCCTACAGCTGTCAGCTGACCTGCGGAATTTGCCTACTAAGTGTGTGACATCCTCTCCCAATCCCATCCCAACGCTACAACTTCGCCCTCTGAGTGTTGTTTACATATCGTCGCTGCTGGACTGAAGATTCTTCTTGTAAAATATAAAAAGGAAACAACAATCTTGACGATATAATTTTATAGAGAAAATGTTGGTGTTTTATCGCATTGTTCCATTCTTCTCAGTCTCATCGCAGGACATTTATGACTGAAACATATATATTTTTTATTTTAATACAATAATTTCCTAATTTTAAACATGTTTTAAGTTTGAATGCCATAGGAAAATGAATAGAGTACATGCCAGAGTTGTTGACGATATGTGAAGTTTGCAAATTTGTGGGTTTATGAGATATATCTGAGAGATTTTCAATCTTAAATAATATACAGTAATACAGTGTCGTCCGTAATTATTAGGACAGTGAAGCATTTTTTTCTTCTTTTGAAATCGTGGCTGAAGTTTAGAGTGCAGACTGACAGCTTTAATTTGACGTTATGTTCATCCGTATCGGCTCAACCGTTTGGAAATTACAGCACTTTTTGTACACAGTAGTCCTCCCCATTTTAGGGGACAAAGTATTGAGACAAATTCACTTAAATGTGTATTAAAGTAGTAAAAACTATGTGGTTTCATATTCATAGCACGCAATGACTACATTAAGTTTGTGACTCACATTTGTTGGATGCATTTTCTGTTTGTTGTGGTTGTTTCAGATTATTTTGTGCCCAATTAGAAATGAAGAGTAAATAATGTATTGTGTCATTTTGGAGTCACTTTTATACGGATACTCCTGAATGAATCGTGAATAATGATGAGTGAGAAAGTTAGACGCACAAATATCATACCAACACATGCTAACCTCTCACCATTACAATAATAGGGGGGGTTAGTATTTTGGGGGAGGGTATGATATTGTGTGTCTAACTTCCTTACTCATAAATATTAACGATTCATTTGAGATTATTCATAATCATAGTAGTCTCCACATGAGTGCAGAAAATCCAAAATGACACAATACATTATTTACCATTTAATTTCTATTGGGCACAAAATAATCTGTGTGGGGACACACACACACACACACACACACACACACACTACTGTGTACAAAAAGTGCTGTAATTTATAAATGCTTCAGCCAATTAGGATGAAAATACCCTCAAATTAAAGATGACAGTCTGCCCTTGAAGGTCACTTCGATTTCAGAGCCAAAATGAAGAAAAAAATGCTTCTGTCCCAGTAATTACGGAGGGCACTCTATACGGCTTGGTTTTCCAATATTATCAGGGTCGGGGATATGCGGTGAACTGACAAACTCATGAGTGCATTCATATGATCTCAGTATTGCACATCGGTCCCAATGACAAAAGTGATATCCGTTAAGCTTTACAGGACAGTGACCAACATATCGCAGTTTGTCAACCCTTTTTTTTTTAAATGTCAGGTTTTTTTGTGTAGAAATGGCTATAAAAATCTATGAGAACATAAGTGAACGTCAAAACACGAGCGTGCTTCTTGTGGTGATGTATAGACTCGTGATTGAGTGAATCGCTATAGCTTCGCTTAAACTCTTGAGTATTAAACTGTTTAAACATTAGCTTAGTTTACAAATCGGTTGACAATTCAAGTTCACTTGTTCTCAATTGGCTCAATATTAAGTATGATTGCTGGGAATTTCAATTGACAATTTATGTTAAGGGAAAAATGGTACCTATGTTTCGTTATGATATGCGTTTGGCTATACATCATCACGTGAGAACTGTGAAGTCTCAATGATGGAATGTAAAACTATACTGTAGATATAATGTCCACGTATATTACTCGAGGCCATTGTATGACATGGAACGGATGATAATGATATGGATGATAAATATGTGAATTTTATTGGTTATTTTTTCTCTTAATTTTATATTGTTGAATTGATAGGTTGTCCCTTCTTGGATTATTGTTGATCATTTCTTCCAGTCCTCGCATATCGGTGGAACGATTGACCCCCCCCCCCCCCCCCCATGGAAGAAAATAAAGAGCCTTTTACTTACCCCTTTTACCACTGATGTGTCCCTGTGTGTTAATTACTCTCTTTGACAAGTAGCAACACACATTGTTTTATACTGAGGAGAAGTGAGACTGTTCTCAAGTATGGAATCACATTGTTCTGTCAGTTTTCCTAGTTGGTAGAGATTTATTAAATGGGTTTGTTTGTTTTGCCAATGGATATGTAAGGGAATGACTTGTTAAGTTGAACTGCACTATGGGACACTGTGTATATTGTTGCTATGAGGGAAATGGACTGATGTTTAAATGTTTAAAAAACTAACTAATAAAATGTGATTTCTTCCAAATGTCTTATTTCCATGCCTGTTTATCGTTTGTGATGCGTTCTCTCTATTTTTGAAGGCAAAATGAATCACTGTAAAATGTCGAAATTTAAATTCTAAATCTCTAAGGTAACCCTTTGTAGCTTGGTTAGGAAGCATGACAACCACTCCATACACATTTGACACATGTACAATTTTATTTTCTGCCACGTACAGACTGTAGCTGCTATGCCATGTTAGCAATTCTGTTTTTTCTTCCTGTTTATTCATTTCATAACTAATACATGCCCTCATAGATATATTTATATATTTATGTATAATAGTATCACCATGGAAACAAGATGCGGATTCATCGAATCAAAGGTACGTTTGACAGATTTCTTTTGTTTAATTTATTTCTCACTTTTTCTCACACAAAGTAAATTGACAAAGTGAGGAACCGTAATATTGTTACATCGATATAGTTCGTACTGCAAATGACACCAACAATGATTTCAGCCAGCCCAGGACTACAGTACATCCATGTCGGTTCTGTATTTGTTTCAGTCATGGTTTCCAGACCATTTCAGAATTTAAGTGAAGCCTTGTGTACATCGGCAACTTATCGGTCAAAGAGTTGAAATTGCAATTCCCTTGTTTCATCTCAACTCGCATCTTCAAATCGCACTCGCACCAACGCACGCGTAAAACACTCACGGCTCCGCAAAGTCGAGGAGAGGAAGAGCACGGATGGAAGTCAATAAATAAATATAGAAATCAAAGTCTGAATCAAAATGAAAATACACAAATCCAGAAAACTGATCAGTCTGTGGGGAGCCAAATTCATATTGATATTGCATGGGGGGGTATTTTACAGTGGATCTTTTTCCGAGGGCAGTAAGTTTAGGCTTTTACATCCTCTGCCGCCAAGACACCAACCCTCAATCTCACCAGTCAAAATACATTATCAGGCAAGAAATGTGAGGTTAACATTAGAAAGTAAAATAAGAAAGTTAGTTTCGAAATGAAGGTTAGAAACGTTCAAATGTAAGGTTAGAAAACAAGGCATGGGGATTCAAACCAGGGACCTTGAGTGTCGCAACCCGCGTTTAACGTCCGTCCATCTATCCATCCGCCGACTTACCTCCCTAACTTTTCTTACTTGATGCTCGCCTGTCACAAGCTCTTCCCCCAGGCCTTCCAACCAATCACATAGCTGCCCTCAGACAAGATTAAATAAGGAAAACTCCACTGAGTGAGAAATAATGCATTTGAAAAGGCTCTAGCAATATTCAGAGCATATCTATTGGGTTTATCTACTGATCGAAATTAAACAAAGCCAATTTTCTTTTTTTTTACATAAAGAATATTCCATCTCCACGGTACCATCACAGATCAGACCAAAAGTAATCTGTCAAAATCAAGATGTGCCAATCTTTTGAGATTATCCCCATTTATTTGATACCATTTGATACCAACAGAAGAAATCAACAGCAAATAAAACAAAACAACTACACCACACTGTCTCTGTGGTGTTTCTCTCTGTCCCCATCCTCACTTGTACAATCTTAACAGGCTTAATCAAAGCTACTGTAGACATTCATATGAGTAATGTACCACTGGGGTAAAATGAACAGGGGGTGAGATGTCAAACACGATTGAAGCTGTTGGGGGGGGGGGGGGGTGGGGGGACGTACCTAGTGTTCTGACCCATAGGTGCAGTCATTTTGGATAAGTGCTCATACACGAAAGACAAGAAACGAGAACATTCCGGATCACAAATGGCCGGTCGCAATGTCAGTGAGGATTCTATGGACTAACACACACTCGCATGCGTTCACACGCACAGAGGTGGCAGCAGTCTTGATGCACTGCTCAGAAGGAACACATCAGAAAGCCAGAAACAGAGAGGGATAGATATAGTGTGAAGGAAAAGATGCACAATGACAGTACATGGGAGCGGGGGCTGAAAGTGTGTGGTCAAAGGACCGGTCAAAAAAAGCAGACACATCGCACACGTAACCAGCTTGAGCTACCTTTGTAAAACAGAACTGTAGTGCTGAGCGATTATTGCATTCTGAGGTCGTTTTGGTTCGATTATCAATTTACATTTTGAAACATTAAATGCACTATGCATTATGTGGTTTGAATGCTGCAACAACACAGAATAAAACCATTAAAAAATGTCCCGTGACGGTAGTGACTGCCCATTACAGCTTATCACTTATTAGCCATCAGTTTCTCAGGTTACTTTACTTTTAAAGGGGCAATCATCAGTTTCTACGATCATTTTTGGACTTATAAATTACTGATATGTACCCAATGATTCTTGAAGAATAATAACTTAGAAATGTCTCATGAGCTTAGTTCAACTGTCGTACCTTATCAGAACCCAAAATATAAGCTTGTTTTACTCCAATGTTTGTAAACAATGTAAATTTAAACAAGCACTATATAGCCTCAAAACATGGTGAAAAAAACGTGTTTATCATGGATGGTCAGTTATTGAATCCATAATTCTATCTATGCATTTGAGAGAGGTTACATTTTTCCAGCCCCATCCCTCAGCTTATTACCAAAACAGGGTTGGGGAGGACACACTTTGTAATTGTTTCTGCTGCTGATTGCCGCTTTAATAAACTATTTCACTTGTTGCGTATATTACATTTGTTTCATTTGATGACTTTATTATTTCATTCCAAGTCATCATCTCTCTCTCTCTCTGTCTGACAAACTCACTAATTTAGTAGTTCTTCAAAGTAATTAAGGCATACTTTAATGACTGCTGAATACCAACTACTGTATTAATCACGTACATCAGGTATTTTCAGGTAGAGATACCTTGTGAAGAAACTGCTCTCTGTGTATCCCCCCGTTGATCGCGGAAGAACGGGCAAGTAGCCGTGCAATGGATTATGGTCATTGTAGTTAATTATCACGTTTTCGTTGCTAAACTAGAAAGAACATTGGCCTGTTGGAAACTACAACTCCCTACTACATCGCACAGTTCAGGCATGATCTGATACATTGCAAGAGAAATTACAGCGCAATGTGCACACTGAGCTCAGACAAAACCCAAACTAAATGGAATTCAAATAATTGAACCGACAGTCAAATAGTTGTTTAAAAAACAAAAAATAACCAACATTTTGTTTAATCGCGCAGCACTACAGAACTGTAGTGCAGGGTTATATGAGGGTGATTTGCTTCAGTAAAATGTTGGTTCAGATCACGTATTTGTCCTTGATGAAAGAATATGGAATTTCCTCCATTTTTACAGTATCTTTCCAAAACTCTTTGTGACAAGTGACTCCTAGTGGGGCGAAAAGGATCAACTTTGTTATGACCCTTCACCTCAGAGCAGAAGAGCGATTTTGATTGGTGCACCTACGTGTACAGCATGTACCGTGGGGGGGGGGGAAATGTAATAAATGCTTTTGAATTGCTGTTCGTTTCGTTTTCTCCCAGTCCGAGCATGTTTCTTCTCCTTTATTTACAAGAGTTTACAATCGTTCCTTCAGGAAGATGCCTGTGCATGAGGCGAATGTCAGAGGTGCCCCCTCTTTATTCCTTTTCCCTTTTTGTTTTCTTTTTGTTGCATTTTGTTTGCGTAGTCGTTTATTGTACCACAGCAGCCAAAAACTAGAAGAACCCCCCCCCCCCAAAAAAAGGATAACGACCAAATAATATTCTAAGTAACCCGACGAGCAAGGGGATACTATCTTTGGTCACAAAATGAGCAAATAAAACAGGAAAAGTCAAAAGGAAAACGACCCCAAAACAAGTGAAAGCACAAATAACAAAAATAAAAAGTGTTCCATTATTTGCCACAAAAGGGAAAAAAACAACAAAAAAAACAAAAACGCAATCCAGTGTCTTTAGCGGGAGATGTCTGTGTGGAAGGTAAAGATCAGGGGTGAGCTTACAAGACTTCATAGGCTTTTTGTGGATAGGGGGCTTATGTAGCATGGGGGGGGGGCAGGGCCAAAAGGGAAGAAGAACAACTCAGCCAGCAAATCAAATCAGTCCATCACTTCTTCTTTCTCTTCTCCTCCTCTTTCTCTCCTTCCTCCTCCTCCTTGGCACAATAGCGTTGGAGCAGCAGGTGCAGGTGTTGCCGAAGGGCATCGGGTTGCAGGGTCTCTGGGGTGTCGTCCAGCCGCTCCAGGAGCACATGCTTACCCTGGGCGTCTTTCACCACAGTCCTCTTCTGGGTACGAGACTTACGCATCTGGGTTCTGGAGATGGAATGGGAGAGGGAGGGAGGGAGTTTCGAGGTTATTAGGCTTGGTGAGGCAATTGTTTTCAAACAACCTGTCAAAGTTTTGATAGCGCTTCATTGACAGGCTTGCAGTTTGTAGGTTGACCGTCATTTTTTCAAATTAAAACACATCATGCATGTTAGACCACGCTCTAACATCAGGAACACATGAGTAATCTGAACGCATCACACAAGCCCCATGACTAAAGGCCCTATGATTAAAGGAGAAGTTAGCTTCTTTTTTTTACGAACATATCTAAATGTTTGATGGAAATGGCATGTTATAGAAGGTTCCAGACATTATAGAAGGTTATAGAAGGTTTTTTGCGATTTTCCTTGTTTTTGAGAAACTTACCCTGACCAGTGATTCATTTCCTCATCTTCGTTGTGCAGTACGGGGGCCCTGAAAAAACATTAACAAATTCTCCAAAAACACCCAAATACGTCCTTTTAGAAACGAAAACGCTCCCAATTTAGGGATGCAGGTCTTTACATGTTGTACACATGAAATTATGTCATTATGAACTTTATCCGCAACATTATATTCATATTTGTACGACTTAAGCTATTTCCCCTATCCAGCTGTTCATTTCTCCGTGTAGCCTGCTGCTAGAGGTAACTGCCAAAATAAAGGAAACACCAACATAAAGTGTCTTAATAGGGCGTTGGACCGCCACGAGCCAGAACAGCTTCAATGTGCCTTGGCATAGATTCTACAAGGGTCTGGAACTTCCTGTGTGGAAGCACCTGCTTTCAATATACTTTGTATCCCTCGTTTTTACTCAAGTTTCTTTGTTTTGGCAGTTTAACTGTACAATGGACAGAGAGGTATCGCTCGAGTCGCAAAACAATATGGAATATAACGTTGCGGATAAAGCATTTTGGTGTTTTTAGGAGCATTTGTTCATGCTTTTTCAGAGGAGCCCCGTACTGCACAACGAGTATGAAGAAATTAATCCCTGGTTTGGGTAAATTTCACAAAAACAAATGAAACCGCACAATAAGTGTCTGGACCCACCTATAACATGCCATTTACATCAAAAAATAGAGATCTGGTTGTAAAAAAACTCAATTCATATAACTTACCTTTCAAATCACCATGTCAAAATGTAAGCATCTGCGGTGTGTTTAAGAGTTATGGTTAAGATATAGAGGGGAGGTATTCACTAACCTGCTTCCTGATATGTTTATGCTGTATAGCCAATGCCATGGCCTGTTTGGCATAACAACAATCATAGGTGTTGGTCATATAGCACAACCACAGCTGTATTCACACCATGCGTTCAGATAAATCACGCAGGAAACCAACAGGAATGTCCAAACAAAGACGGACGTGTCAATGAATGAACTCCCATTCTGTTCTCAAACCTTTTGACCACAGAACCGTCGTCCTTCACAACCTCTTTCTCTACTAAATGAGGAAGTTGGATTTTTCCAAAGCCTCCAGCATAACTCAACGCCTGGAAGTGACAGAACAAGGAAAAGGACATTTCAAACACCAAAACCCAGTGTCTCTGGTCCTAGGGTTGATCTTCAAACTGGCGCTCAATAATGTTTTTAACGAGACAGATTAAAAACAGACATGCTCCTAAAGAACACGTTACAGTCAAGAAGCATTCAGCTTTATATTCCAGGCACAGTATTGCTAATATCAACCTGCTCTGCTCGAGCCACTGAGGTAGAAAAGTCACAACTCTCCCTCCCTGACGACTGACCTTCTCAAAGTCCTCCTTGGCCGAGGGGAGGTCTGCGGCCAGCGTTGAGTCACCCGTCTGCTTCTCCATCCTCTCGCCCCTCACCACCGTCGTCTTGACCACCTTGCTGACCTTTCGGCCCTGCACCTGCTCTGACTCGAAGTCCGAGGCCGTGGTGGCCCCCAGGGCCAAGGGCTCCAAGAAGGTCAACTGGAGAGGTCAAACACAGGGTTCAAAGGTCACTGATACAGAAGATGACAAAACTTGATTATACAGTACACACTGTAAGGATATACAGTCATTATGGACACATTATATAGTGTGGTGTAGCCCGAACTATACACGGACAATGAATAGACAAGGGATCTCAGCACATACACTCTTAGAAGAAAATCAGCTGTCCCCATAGAAGAACCCTTCTTGGTTCCAGGTATAAACCCTTCTTAGTTCCAGGTAGAACCTTTTTGTGTTCCATGTAAAACCAAAGGTTCTACATGAAACCCAAAAGTGTTCTTCAAAGGGTTCTCCTATGGGGGACAACCAAATAATGTTTAAAGGTTCTAGATAGCACCCAAGTGTAGGGCTCAGAAAGCAGGTTAAAGGTACAATAAGGCTTTTAATGGAAACATCTAAAAATACATTGAAGTCAAAAGGCTCTGTCATAGCAATGAGACTTACTCTAAGCACCAAATGAGTCAAATGTACTTTATTCAAACATTAATGTCCATGGAGCTTTGGAGAGCTTGTTGCTTCTCTCCTTATGGCAAATCCCCAGTACAGTATTTCCCAGGTGCTGCCAATTTAACCAAAACAAATCACATTTTATTGGTCGTATACACATATATAGCAGATCTTATTGCGGATATAGCGATATGCTTGTGTGTGATGGGGTGTGTAGACATTGTGGACAGTGTGTTGATAGAATATTTGAGTATATCTGTCGGATACGCAGGATAGAATAGCATAGATACAGAAATAGCTGAATAGGATGGCATTCACCCATCTGCTAAATTGGCCAAGTGACCTACCACAGGGGGTTATGGGAGGTGTTGTGTTCTATCTGGCAGCCATGTTGCTGTCGTAGGCCTACATGTTTCTCCTTTGCATGGTGTTTCCTTCCACGTTTTTGTTTTTGGGTTATTCATTGTCAAGCTTTAAAAATCGAAGCCAGGCTGCAACATTTTAGTAGCCTAGCTAGGACTGTGGCATGTGTCTGCACATTTCTCTCTGGGCACACATGAAAGCAGCGCAATTGAAGTTGAATTCGCCGATGCGAGCGCACCAGGCCGTAATTTCATAAAGTAGATGACTCAACTACTGACTCACTTATTTCTCACTTGTGTGTCCTGTTCAGCCGTGTTTGACACATGCGCAAGCCTATTAGCCACATTAAGACTGACGTGTGATCATTGCCCTTGCTAGTATGATTGTATTGACATTCCCAGCCTTAGCTACAGTCATCCGTTTTTTGGGGGGTCAAAATATTGAGTCATTGAAACTGAAACAGTGCATCCTGAATGAAGGCAGCAAACAATGTCCCAGGCCAGCTGTGATTTACAACCTGATAGCAATAGTTTTTAAGACTACCAAGACATTTATTAGTGAATTATATGAATCATGCATTGAACGGAATCCATCTATTTTTTGCTAACAGTGAATTATGTCATGGAATTTTAAAAACCTCTTATGAAGTTGGTTTTGAAGCATGAACTGGAAGTTGTATATGTTAAACTGATATTATGATTCTGTTTTTTTTTCTCCATATCTACAAAGTAGTTAAAACGATGTCAGTTCCACATTAAGGCCCAGACACCCCTGTGACATCATAATATCCACAGTGTACGTAAACCCTGTAATACACAATAGTTTCCAGAAATACTGGAATATTGACCCCAAACAAAGTCTATAGACACAAAGACAGCAGGCTGACACACATACAGACAGACTGACCTCGGTCTGATCTCCCTCGCTCCGGACCACAGTCCTCTTCACTACCTTGGAGAAGCCGTCTCCTTCCTCCACACTGACCATCTCCTGGTGAGATCCCTCCACCGTCACCTCCTCTCTCTCCACGCCGTCTGGAGAGAAGTACTTACGGATCACCTTCCGCGTGATCTGGGGGAAAAAGACCAGAAAGAGAGGAAAGTTACCACTGGTAGAGCACTGAGCTGCATGACTAGGTCATGTAATATAAAACACACATACAGTATTTGCCTGAGGAGACTGGATTACTTTACAATTGACAAACATGGCTCCATAGTAGTTACAGTATGTAGTTGAGATCTACTGTAAATCGGGGTGTGTTCAAGAGTTAAGTGTCTGTTATACAGTGAATGTAGATGCAAAATGTCCCTTTACCTTCTTGACTACCAGGTTTCCATGCTCATCCATGTACTGTTCCTCTGTCACTGTTTGCGGAGGGATGTCTGGCAGATCATCCGCCTAGAGAGAGAAGAGATACACAGTCATACAACTGACACTGAACAAATACACAGCAAGTACACAGAATAACCGGCTTAAACATTGTAAAACCCACTCAAAAAGGAAATAAACCGTTTTCAATCATTATCTAAGACCATAAAGGTTTAATCAACAAAACGATATGGCATATGAGGGTGCAGAATGAAATAGAAATCCAAATTTGAAAAATGACCCAACAGTTCGAGGTGAAGTGCAGCACAGCAACAAAACTACCCACAAGCTAAAACTCGACTCCCATCTAACCCCAACCCCACATCACACCACACTAGGGCAGGGCCCACTTCCCCACATGCTCCTTCAATGCCGTATACCTGGATGATAACTCTGCGTCGGACCACCCTGGTGGTCAACACCTCCTCCTCTGAGCTATCCGATGACAGCAACCCTAGCTCCTCATTTATCTCCTGAGAGACACCACACAGCCATTGTGGCCACCATAGATCAGTATAACATGGTTACACATTTTGTTTAGTTCCTTCAGGCACTGTTACTGCAGGCACAGAACAACAGGCAAGTAAGTGTTCCTTCTTTTCTCTTTCTTGGCTCTTTACTTTGCTCTCATAGGGATGCCGAAAAGGCATTCAAAAGTAGGCTATTGTAGACCTGATAGAAATTCAAAGAAAAAAATATACAGTATGACAGAGGTTCTATAAAATGGTGGAGATGGAAGATGAAGAGAAGGCACAGTTGCACAACAATTTCCAACAAAACCAGCCATGCAAGATATGGCCACGATAATCCAAAGAAATGGTGGTCAAAGCTGCAGACAAGCACGTCTGTATGGAATGTTGATGTGGAATATGAAGTACTGACAGTGAAGGTAATTATTTCACAAAAATGTTACAGAATATATTTGTATGTACTCTTCATTGCACCAGATAACCTAGCTGAAAATATAAGAATAATTTGCAAACACAGCAAAAAAGCATTCTCATAATTAAGTATTATCATTATCGATCAGGCTTTTGTCACATGATTATTCCATTGTGTTGGTCAGTAACCCCACTTTGAAGTGGTTTTGACCTGGTGTGTTTTGTTTGGTAAGTATGCACACATGCAGACACACCACTCATAAGCTTCTTGTATTAGTCTCTGTGTTTGAGTTAGTTGATGTCCTCTCTGGACTGTGGCAACACTGCAATCAGCCTGCGAAGCTGGGACACAAGCCAGGGCAGGGTGCAGTCGTCATGCTTGACCTCTTACCCGTTCCAGAGAGTATTCATCATCATCGTACCCTGCCTGCGACCTGGAGGGTAGCTCCTCACACGTGGGTACAGTTTCACTTTCACTTTCTGGTCCGTCATAAATGCCATAGTCCCTAAGACTTTCACTACCCAAAGAGAAGCGATTTTGGTCATCCACCCGTAGGAACTGTGCGCTGCATACAGGGCTTCCTTTGAGGAAGCCCGTTTCCAGAGTGCTGCAGAAGGGGGTTGGGGATGGAGGCTCCTCGATGTGGTAGAGGACCTCAGGTTCCTCTGGCTCCAGATCCTCTGCCTCTAAGAAGTCTGAGAAATCATCTTTGCAGTCAAAGAACTCCAGGTCTGAATTTTCTTGGGCGGGATCTGATTGGGCATCTGGCCCAAATGAAGAGAGTGTTTTCTCAAATTCGCCGATCACTCGCTTAAAGTCTGGCGAGAATTCAAAGGCTTCTGCAGATCCAGGTGTAGCAGACTTGGAAGCGAACTCAGGACCCATCAGGGTGGTGGTTGTGACCTGACACTTATCTGACTGAGGGTCGCTGAAGACTGGAGAAACTGGACTCATATCAGTGGGGGACAACTGGCTACACTCGGAGACTCTCAGAGAGTGGCGTCCGGAAAACAGGGCCTCGTAATCTGGTGGCACCAGGAATTGGCTCGACATCGGCGAAAATAACTCACCCGAATGAGTCTCCTCGAATTCCTCTTGTGTAAATTCACTCCAGTCGGAGAATTCCTGAGTGGCAGAGTCAAGTAACTTTAGTTTAGGTGTCACTGCTCTATGGGTAGTGAAAGGGTATTGTTCACTGATCTGCAATGGGGTTGATATCAGAGGTTTGTAGCCTGTGGCTGTCTTTGTCTGCTTAGGTGATACCAGACCTGATATGCTTGTTTCTTGACTCAAGTCTAATACTGCCTTTTGCTCATGTAAAGTACTTTCCGTTACCAAGGTAGACTCTAATTTGCTTTGCATTTTCCCATAACTGGTCTTCAACTGTATTTCCTTGGGTGTTTGAGACGGAGCCTGGAAGTAAATGTTGACATCACTTGAACAAGTATTCTTCAAATGTGTTGTTACAGCAAGTCAGTTGGCATGCTCCAATAACATCCCATCAATAAACTGCAACACACTAACATGAGAGAACTTGGTTGACTAAGGTCTCGTTAGTAATTTTCTCCCACAACACCATGTCACATTTAAATCACTGCAAGAACATTGGAGAGCAAACCAAGCAATTATAAAGGTCAACATCACAGTGCCCAAAAATGTCACAGTAATAGCAATATGCTTGCACACAAACTGTTACTAAGAGCTCAAATGAGTCAGAATCGGTTAGTTACATCACCCACCATCTAAGTGCATTGTGATCGTACACACATTCCTTAGATACACTCCATTTTGCACAAACCCATTGGTGAATCCAGACATCCATTTCGACCATACAGTGTTATTGTCATCCTCCATTAGAATTGGGAGTTATTCCATTAATCCATAGCACGTGCAAAGTCAGCTTTATCATGCTCTCTCTCTTACCCTCGGTGGGGCATCCTGGGTCTTTATTGTATCAGCACTGAGGCGCAGGACCTCTACTTCTTCCTCACTTCTGTCCTTGACCTTCACTGGTTGTTGCTTAACCTGGACATCTTTCTGGACCGTTTTGACATTTTCCAAACCCATAGTGGCTTGGGGAGTTGGGATGGTTTCAGCATGCTCTGAACCATGCTTTGTCCGTGCCTGTTCCGTAGATGTAATAACCATTTCTGCTACTAGCCCACTGACCCTTGGTAAGCCTTGATCTGTCCTGCTCATTTGTCCCTGCTCTTTTTCAAATTTAGTAGCTGGGACTGACAACAGAGTAACACCCACTGTGTTTTCTTCTGGCGACATTGGGAGACGCTCAGACGTTAATACAGATGTCACATGACTCAACGCACCTGCTTTAAATGTCATTGTTTCTGTGCCTGTAATAACTAAACTCAACTCTTCATCTGATGCACCTGATTCAGGAGACGACTGCCTTCGGTGGACATCGGCCCAAGAATCTACAGGTAAAGCTACAAATACAGTGTCTGATGACACAGACTCAGGCGAAGACGTTCTATCACTAAGGGCCCGGGGTTCCATGAAGTACTGAGATAATATCCTCATAAACTCAGGCACTGGTGAGTCAGGCGATAGCCGTCTATTCCTGCCGACTGACTCTAGAGAATCAGGTGAGGATGGCCGACTCTCTAATGCTGATGATGATATGACCATTAGCTCATACTCAGAGCCAGAGGTCATGGATTCAGGTGATGATGACCTGTGTTCTATGGTGGCATACTCCATATTACATGAATCAATACCTGACACACCTGATCTTGTATACTGAGGGATTGGTGAGTCTGGAGAAAGCGATCTATTGTCATTGATCTCATGCATTGATTCAGGTGAAGATGATCTAACCTTATCCATTGACATTGTTGATTCTAGAGACATGGTTCTGTATTCAACAGACTCAGTGGATAGCGGTCTATCCTTCTCAACTTGTTTCTCGAATAATAGAGATTCAGGTGATGACGTTCTAACATCTGCCTTTAACACCAGTGTTGCAGGTGATATGGGTCGGCAGTCAGGTAATGACTCGGGTGATAGACGCTTATCCTCAGTCTCCGATACAGACACTATGACCCATTCATCTCCAGAGTCTGATTTGGAGTGAGGGGAAGCTGATCTGTGACCTGTTTCAAATGTACACTCCGATACTACTTCTGCTGCTAGTGATTCAGGTAAAACTATATCAGATACGCTTGGAACACTCTCAGTAGGAGCTACATCCTGATCAATCTTGACTGTCTCAGTTGTAGTTTCTGAAGGTTCCACTTGCCAATCTGGTAGAGCTTCTGTGCTGATCTCAGTGCTACCTTGAGCAACTTCTCTCTCCTCTGGAGAAGTCTGTATGCACTCTATACTCTCAGTCAAAGCTACATCCTGATCGATCTTGGCTGTTTCAGTGGTAGCTGCTGGTTCCACTTGTGGACCAGGTACAGGACTGACGTCTGTGCTACCTTGAGCAACGTCTTCCTCACCAGGAGAAGTCTCTACATGTGCTTCGCTACTCCCAGTATACTCCAAGAAGCCTGTTTTACTCAAGAAGGTTTCTCCTACATATTGGGCGTCGTGAATTTGAGAGATAAGCTTGCAAAGCTCTGTATCATACATACGATTGTATTCTTCTACCATCATGGCTGTTCCAGGTACAGGTGAACCTGATGAAGCAGCCTTAGGTTTCTGTTCTGTTGCTTCTATTGACAATATTTCTGATGGGGAAACATGCTCAGGAATGAGACTTTTGGTTGGCAACACTGTTTCCTCAATGTTAGAAAATACCAAGTCAAATTCCATGTCTGATGTTATTGATAATGGAGATGAAGACCTATATCCTGTTTCTACTGTGGTAGACCCAAGTGCGCTCTCTGTAAATGGTGGAATTGGTGACTGAGGTGAAAAAGCATTCACTGATGCAACTGATTCAGGTGAGTCTGGTCTCAATTCAACAGAGGAAGACTCTGAAATGAGTGGAGCATATTCTACATCTGAAGCCACTGATTCAGGGGATGAGGATCTATATCCAATCATGGACTCTCGTAGTACCTGTCTAAACTCAGGTATGGGTGAGTCAGGTGACAGTGTCCTGTATTCATCTATAGATAATATTGAATCAGGTGATGAGGGTCTGTCGTGGAAAAGCATTGAGGCATACAAGAATAACTCAGTTTCATATTCCAAATCTGACAATACTGATGCAGGTGATGATGATCTGCTTCCTGTCATAAATATGGTTGGTTCTGGGAAATATTGTAGGTATTGTGGCAGAGGAGAGTCTGGAGACAGACACCTGAACTCATCCACTGATGCTGTAGATTCAGGAGAAGATGATCTGACGTTTGTCAGTAGCATGACAGATTCAGGTGACATGGGGCAATACTCTGATAAAGACTCAGGTGATAGGGGTCTTTCCTCTGTATCTGACACGATTGACTCTGGTGAGTCTGGTCTCTGCCAAAAGGCAAAAGCCTTAGATGAAGGCCTATCTTTATCTGAGAAGATTGTTGAAAAAATATCAGAAAGCTCACATTCGTTGTCTGACAGTACTGATAATAGTGATCGGGGTCTATCTTCATGGAATGAAGACATTAAGGGCAGAGTCCCACATTCCATATCTGAGCACATTGATTCAGGTGAAGTTGATCTGTATCCAATAAAATATGGAATAGATTCAGGTAATGACGGCCAAAAATCAGGTATGGGTGAGTCTGGGGAAAGCGCCATGTATTCATCAACTGATGCTACTGATTCAGGTGATGAGGGTCTACCTCTCTCTGAAAAGAGTGTCAAGAAGATGTCAGAAAGATCATAATCATCATCTGATAATACTGATGCAGGTGACGATGATCTTCTTCCTGCTATAAACAGAGTTGGTTCTGGGAAATAATCCAAGTATTGTGGTAGAGGAGAGTCTGGAGACAGACACCTGTACTCATCCACTGATGCTGTAGATTCAGGTGAGTCTGGTCTCTGCCAAAACGCAAAAGCCTCAGAAGTTATGTCGTAAACTTCTGAAGTCCCTGAAATCCCTGATTCAGGTGATGATGATCTATATCCATATACAGAAGATGTAACACATTCAGGTATTGCATGTCTGAACTCAGGTATGGGTGAATCAGGTGACAGTGCCCTGTATTCATCTATAGATGCTATTGAATCAGGTGATGAGGGTCTATTCTCAAAAAGCATTGAGGTATGTAAGAATAAGTCAGTTTCAGATTCCATATCTGAGCATATTGATTCAGGCGATGCTGATCTATTCCCTGCCACTAGTGTAGTAGTTTCGTGCTGTGTGTACTGGGGTACTGGGGAGTCTGGTGACAGAGCTCTGAACTCATCTACTGATGTTGTTGATTCAGGAGTGTCTCGTCTTTCTTCAATCTCAGAAATCAGAGGAGCAAATTCTGTTTCAGACTCTGTTTCATATTCTGACAATGATTCAGGGGATGAGGACCTATATCCAATCATTGAAACGATAGACTCTCGTAACGCCTGTCTAAACTCAGGTATGGGTGAATCAGGTGACAGTGTCCTGTATTCATCTATAGATACTATTGAATCAGGTGATGAGGGTCTGTCTTCGAAAAGCATTGAGGCATACAAGAAAAACTCATTTTCAAATTCTTCATCTGACAATACTGATGCAGGTGATGATGATCTGCTTCCTGTCATAAATATGGTTGGTTCTGGGAAATATTGTAGGTATTGTGGTAGAGGAGAGTCTGGAGACAGACACCTGTACTCATCCACTGATGCTGTAGATTCAGGAGAAGATGATCTGACGTTTGTCAGTAGCATGACTGATTCAGGTGACATGGGGCAATACTCTGATAAAGACTCAGGTGATAGGGGTCTTTCCTCTGTATCTGACACGATTGACTCCGGTGAGTCTGGTCTTGATTCAATAAAGAATACCTCAGAAATGAAAGGTTCATATTCAATATCTGAAGTCACGGAATCAGGTGATGAAGATCTATATCCAATTGAATATCTAACAGTTTCAGGTAAGTCTTGTCTAAACTCAGGGATGGGTGAATCAGGTGACAGCGCCCTGTATTCATCTACAGATGCTATTGAATCTGGTGAGCCTGGTCTCTGCCAAAAGGAAAAAGCTTCAGATAGCATATGTCCAATTTCTTCTGAACTCACTGAATCTGGTGACGATGGTCTGCTTCCGGCCATAAACATTACTGGTTCTGGGAAATATTGTAAATATTGTGGAATTGGTGAGTCTGGAGATAAAGATCTATGCTCATCCATTGACTTCACTGACTCAGGAGAATCTGACCTTAACCCACTCTCGTTTGATAACGTTTGACTTAGAAGTTCTGATTTCTGTACATACTCTATTGTACTCCCACAATACTCAAACATACCTGTTTTACTAGCAAAGGTTTCTCCTACATATTGGGGGTCATGTATTGGAGAGATCAGCTTCCAACGATCTGCATCATACACAAATTTGTAAATTGGCACTCGCATGACTGATTCTGATGGTGAATTTGCATATTCAATATCTGAAGTCACGGACTCAGGTGACGATGATCTACATTCAACAAAATATTCAAGTAAATTCTGTCTAAACTCCGGTATGGGTGAGTCAGGTGACAGTGCCCTGTAGTCATCTACAGATGCTACTGAATCAGGTCTGTCCTCAAAAAGCATTGAGGTAAATGAGAATAACTCAGTTTCATATTCCAAATCTGACAATACTGATACAGGTGACGATGATCTGCTTCTTGCCATAAACAGAGTTGGCTCTGGGTAATGTTGTAGGTATTGTGGTAGAGGAGAGTCTGGAGACAGACACCTGAACTCATCCACTGATGCTGTAGATTCAGGAGAAGATGATCTGATGTTTGTCAGTAGCATGACTGATTCAGGTGACATGGGGCAATACTCTGATAAAGACTCAGGTGATAGGGGTCTTTCCTCTGTATCTGACACGATTGACTCCGGTGAGTCTGGTCTCTGCCAAAAGGCAAAAGCCTCAGATGAAAGCCTATCTTTATCTGAGAAGATTGTTGAAAAAATATCAGAAAGCTCACATTCATTGTCTGACCATACTGATGTTAGTGATTGGGGTTTATCTTCATAGATTAACGACATTAAGGGCAGAGTCCCACATTCCATATCTGATTCAGGTGAAGTTGATCTGTATCCAATAAAATGTGGAATAGATTCAGGTAATGACGGCCAAAAATCAGGTATGGGTGAGTCTGGTGAAAGCGCCATGTACTCATCAACTGATGCTAATGATTCAGGTGATGAGGGTCTACCTCTCTCTGAAAAGAGTGTCAAGAAGATGTCAGAAAGATCACAATCATCATCTGACAATACTGATGCAGGTGACGATGATCTGCTTCCTGCCATAAACAGAACTGGTTCTGGGAAATAATCAAAGTATTGTGGTAGAGGAGAGTCTGGAGACAGACACCTATACTCATCCACTGATGCTGTAGATTCAGGCGAGTCTGGTCTCTGCCAAAACGCAAAAGCCTCAGATGCTGTGTCGTCAACTTCCAAAGTCCCTGAAATCACTGATTCAGGTGATGATGATCTATATCCATATACAGAAGATGTAACACATTCAGGTATTGCATGTCTGAACTCAGGTATGGGTGAGTCAGGTGACAACACCCTGTATTCATCTATAGATGCTATTGAATCAGGTGATGAGGGTCTATTCTCAAAAAGCATTGAGGTATGTAAGAATAAGTCAGTTTCAGATTCCATATCTGAGCATATTGATTCAGGCGATGCTGATCTATTCCCTGTCACTAGTGTAGTAGTTTCGTGCTGTGTGTACTGGGGTACTGGGGAGTCTGGTGACAGAGCTCTGAACTCATCTACTGATGTTGTTGAATCAGGAGTGTCTTGTCTTTCTTCAATCTCAGAAATCAGAGGAGCGAATTCTGTTTCAGACTCTGTTTCATATTCTGACAATGATTCAGGGGATGAGGACCTATATCCAATTATTGAAACGATAGACTCTCGTAACGCCTGTCTAAACTCAGGTATGGGTGAATCAGGTGACAGTGTCCTGTATTCATCTATAGATACTATTGAATCAGGTGATGAGGGTCTGTCATCGAAAAGCATTGAGGCATACAAGAATAACTCAGTTTCATATTCCAAATCTGACAATACTGATACAGGTGACGATGATCTGCTTCTTGCCATAAACAGAGTTGGCTCTGGGTAATGTTGTAGGTATTGTGGTAGAGGAGAGTCTGGAGACAGACACCTGAACTCATCCACTGATGCTGTAGATTCAGGAGAAGATGATCTGATGTTTGTCAGTAGCATGACTGATTCAGGTGACATGGGGCAATACTCTGATAAAGACTCAGGTGATAGGGGTCTTTCCTCTGTATCTGACACGATTGACTCCGGTGAGTCTGGTCTCTGCCAAAAGGCAAAAGCCTCAGATGAAAGCCTATCTTTATCTGAGAAGATTGTTGAAAAAATATCAGAAAGCTCACATTCATTGTCTGACCATACTGATGTTAGTGATCGGGGTTTATCTTCATAGATTAACGACATTAAGGGCAGAGTCCCACATTCCATATCTGATTCAGGTGAAGTTGATCTGTATCCAATAAAATGTGGAATAGATTCAGGTAATGACGGCCAAAAATCAGGTATGGGTGAGTCTGGTGAAAGCGCCATGTACTCATCAACTGATGCTAATGATTCAGGTGATGAGGGTCTACCTCTCTCTGAAAAGAGTGTCAAGAAGATGTCAGAAAGATCACAATCATCATCTGACAATACTGATGCAGGTGACGATGATCTGCTTCCTGCCATAAAGAGAACTGGTTCTGGGAAATAATCAAAGTATTGTGGTAGAGGAGAGTCTGGAGACAGACACCTGTACTCATCCACTGATGCTGTAGATTCAGGTGAGTCTGGTCTCTGCCAAAATGCAAAACCCTCAGATGTTATGTCGTCAACTTCCGAAGTCCCTGAAATCACTGATTCAGGTGATGATGATCTATATCCATATACGGAAGATGTAACACATTCAGGTATTGCATGTCTGAACTCAGGTATGGGTGAGTCAGGTGACAGTGCCCTGTATTCATCTATAGATGCTATTGAATCAGGTGATGAGGGTCTAATCTCAAAAAGCATTGAGGTATGTAAGAATAAGTCAGTTTCAGATTCCATATCTGAGCATATTGATTCAGGCGATGCTGATCTATTCCCTGTCACTAGTGTAGTAGTTTCGTGCTGTGTGTACTGGGGTACTGGGGAGTCTGGTGACAGAGCTCTGAACTCATCTACTGATGTTGTTGAATCAGGAGTGTCTTGTCTTTCTTCAATCTCAGAAATCAGAGGAGCAAATTCTGTTTCAGACTCTGTTTCATATTCTGACAATGATTCAGGGGATGAGGACCTATATCCAATCATTGAAACGATAGACTCTCGTAACGCCTGTCTAAACTCAGGTATGGGTGAATCAGGTGACAGTGTCCTGTATTCATCTATAGATAATATTGAATCAGGTGATGAGGGTCTGTCTTCGAAAAGCATTGAGGCATACAAGAAAAACTCATTTTCAAATTCTTCATCTGACAATACTGATGCAGGTGATGATGATCTGCTTCCTGTCATAAATATGGTTGGTTCTGGGAAATATTGTAGGTATTGTGGTAGAGGAGAGTCTGGAGACAGACACCTGAACTCATCCACTGATGCTGTAGATTCAGGAGAAGATGATCTGATGTTTGTCAGTAGCATGGCTGATTCAGGTGACATGGGGCAATAGTCTGATAAAGACTCAGGTGATAGGGGTCTTTCCTCTGTATCTGACACGATTGACTCCGGTGAGTCTGGTCTCTGCCAAAAGGCAAAAGCCTCAGATGAAGGCCTATCTTTATCTGAGAAGATTGTTGAAAAAATATCAGAAAGCTCACATTCGTTATCTGACCATACTGATGTTAGTGATCGGGGTTTATCTTCATAGAATAACGACATTAAGGGCAGAGTCCCACATTCCATATCTGATTCAGGTGAAGTTGATCTGTATCCAATAAAATGTGGAATAGATTCAGGTAATGACGGCCAAAAATCAGGTATGGGTGAGTCTGGTGAAAGTGCCATGTATTCATCAACTGATGCTACTGATTCAGGTGATGAGGGTCTACCTCTCTCTGAAAAGAGTGTCAAGAAGATGTCAGAAAGATCACAATTATCATCTGACAATACTGATGCAGGTGACGATGATCTGCTTCCTGCCATAAAGAGAACTTGTTCTGGGAAATAATCAAAGTATTGTGGTAGAGGAGAGTCTGGAGACAGACACCTATACTCATCCACTGATACTGTAGATTCAGGTGAGTCTGGTCTCTGCCAAAACGCAAAAGCCTCAGAAGTTATGTCGTCAACTTCCGAAGTCCCTGAAATCACTGATTCAGGTGATGATGATCTATATCCATATACAGAAGATGTAACACATTCAGGTATTGCATGTCTGAACTCAGGTATGGGTGAGTCAGGTGACAGTGCCCTGTATTCATCTATAGATGGTATTGAATCAGGTGATGAGGGTCTGTCCTCAAAAAGCAATGAGGCAAATAAAAATAACTCCGTTTCATATTCCATATTTGAGCATATTGATTCAGGTGACACTGACCTGTATCCTGACATAAACAGAGTTGGTTCTGGGAAATAATCAAAGTATTGTGGTAGAGGAGAGTCTGGAGACAGACACCTATACTCATCCACTGATGCTGTAGATTCCGGTGAGTCTGGTCTCTGCCAAAATGCAAAAGCCTCAGAAGTTATGTCGTCAACTTCCGGAGTCCCTGATATCACTGATTCAGGTGATGATGATCTATATCCATATACAGAAGATGATCTGATATTTGTCAGTAGCATGACTGATTCAGGTGACATGGGGTAATACTCTGATAAAGACTCAGGTGATAGGGGTCTTTCCTCTGTGTCTGATACTATTGACTCAGGTGAGTCTGGTCTCTGACAAAAGTCAAATGCCTCAGATAGTATATATTCCATTTCTGAATTCCCTGAAGTCACTGATTCAGGTGATGATGACCTAGACCTTGTGGATGAGAATGCAGATTCAGGTAATTCCTGTCTAAACTCAGGTATGGGAGAGTCAGGGGATAGTGGTCTATGCTCATTGACTGATCCTATAGATTCTGGAGAGGAAGTTCTAGCGTCAATACCCAGAACTATTGAATATTTTGAGTCGACTACTTCAACTTCAGCATCCGATACTGATTCGGGTGACAATGATCTATGATATGATTGAGCAGTTTCGAGAAAGAATAGTGAATATTGGGGTATGGGGGAATCCGGGGATAAAGATTTACATACTTTCAATGACTTCACTGATTCTGCCTTATCTGATCTCAAAACAGCCATTATCTTAACTGACTCAGGTGGGAGAGCCTTATGTTCAGACTCGGAATCAGATGACAGGGGTCTGTCCTCGGTAACCTCAGTTGATGAAGTTGGACTTTCTCGTTCTGACGTCTGCACGTACTCTACGATACCCTCGGCATACTCAAACATACCTGTTTTAGGGGTTTCCCCGACATACTGGGGATCATGTATTGGAGAGACCAGCTTCCAAAGCTCTGCATCGTACTTAAGTTTGTAAGCTGGCACTCGTATTACTGATGGAGGATCATGTATACCTTCATCAGATACCATTCTTGGTGACACAGATGGTTCTTTTGGAGTTTGGGCAAAACCAGGTACTGATAGTCCTTTCTGAGTTTCAGGTTTACTCAATTCGGGAAATAATTGGGCTGTGGAGTTGAATATTATTGGTGGACTTTCAAGGACACCTGATTCAGTTACGACGTCTTGGTCTTTTGAACATGAGCTACGCTCACTGACTGATCCAGCTGACTCAGGTGATACGGGTCTATCTTCAATAGTCACAGATATTGAATCAAATATCTTAGAAACCTCATCATCTGGTAACGATTCAGGTGATGATGATCTATGACGAAACGGAACAGCTTCACGGAACAATGGGGAATATTTGGGGACAGGGAAATCTGGTGACAATGATCTATGTTCATCCATTGTTCCTGTTGATTCAGGGGACGTTGTTTTAATATCCTTCAACAACATCAGTGATGAAGATGACATGGATCTATACTCTGATAATGACTCGGGCTTAAAGTCCGACTCCTCTACCGGAGAATCTATTGATAACGGGTTTTTTTCAGGTTCGGATGTCTCTTCTTTTCTCTGTCCAGCATACTCAAACACACCTGTTTTACTGCAGTAGGTTTCTCCTACATACTGTTGGTCATTTATTTGAGAGATAAGCTTCCAAAGCTCTGCATCATACACAAGTCTGTACTCTGGCTCTAGTATTGCTGATGGAGGGAAATGTATACCTGATGCAGATACTGTTCTTGGTGACACAGATGAAGGTTGAGCTACGTCAGGTTCTGATAGTCCTTTCTGAGGTTCAGGTTGACTAAATTCAAATAATGGTGCAGTTGCGGACTCGGTTAATATTGGTGGACTTTCAGGAACGTTTATACCTGATTCAGTTACAGTTATTGGTGACACACATAGTGATTTCGATTGAGTCAATGCTGAATCAGTTATCTCCTTTTCAAAATCTAAAGCTTCAGGTGAATCTGGTCTATGCTCTGTACCTATAGACTCCAGAGACATTGGAACACATTTAGTTTCTGATGATACTGATTCAGGTGAAGAAGATCTATAATCAACAATAGAGTCTGGTAATATGTGCCAAAACTGAGGTGTCGGTGAGTCAGGTGATAGCGCTCTATACTCATCTATTGATGCTATTGATTCAGGTGATGAAGGTCTATCCTTATAAAGTAATGAAAGTAATGGTGCGGTTTCATAATCTATATCTGAAAATATAGATTCAGGTGATGATGATCTACAAAACTTCACTAAAGAAATGGGTTCTGATTGCCAAAATTGTGTAATTGGTGAATCTGGAGACAGAGATCTGTGTTCATCTACTGATCCTGTAGATACAGGTGATGATGCTTTGATATCATTCAGTAACATCAGTGATGTAGCTGACATGGGTCTATAGTCTGATAAAGACTCAGCTGACAGGGGTCTTTCTTCTGTATCTGATACTATTGACTGGGATGAGTCTGGTGATAATGCCCTCCTCTCTAAATACTCACTGCCCGGGGATATTGCTCGGGAAAACTCTCCCCTGTTAGGAACCATAGGTGTCAATGGCCTGTCCTCTGCTTCTGCTAGCCCTGGTGCTAGTAGACTACTTGCAGCTCCAGGGGCACTTAAGAACATTTGTCCTGGGGCATAAGATGGTATTTCTGCAGTTTCCCATTCAACCTCAGGGGGTGGTAGAGGAGACAGGGGTCTGAACTGAGGTATGGGCGAGTCAGGCAAGAGAAGACTTAGTTCAGTATCGGATGACAGTGACTCGGGAGATGAGGCTCTACTCTCAGTCAACAGTATGGATGAATCAGGTGTTGATGGGCGATACTCGGGTATATGTGAGTCAGGTGATTTGGACCCAGACCTATCCTCTGATGTCACTGACTCTGGTGAAGATGATTGGTCATGCATTGAAACTACAATTTTAGTAGCATACTTAGATGCTGAGTCAGGAGATAAAGACCTTTTTTCGGTTTCGGAACGTAGAGATTCTGGAGCCAAAGACATGTCTAACCCAGACACTGGAAGAGCTGACACCTCTGCTCGGGTCTCAGCAGTTGAGTCATGTGATATCTGGATAAATGCAGTGCTGACAATGGATTCTACTGTGACCGACTCCGGAATCAGAGTGGTTCTTGACACGTCTGATGATGTCTGAGCTATTGTCTGTGATTCCTTACTCACCCCAAAGGTGATAGACTCTGAGGTCACGGGACTGAAATCTACAGGTCTGAGGTAAAGCCCAGTGGAGATAGCTTCCTGGTCAAGAGTAGCCTGGTTTACATCAATCAAAGGCATGGAGGTAGGTGAATCGGCCTCATAAACCCGGCTGGCTCTGTAAGTTCCGGGTACCTCATCCAATTCCATTGGTGTTTTCTTGGATTCTTCACTAGTTGATTTCTCTACATATCCAAACAGGACTTCGTAAAGTCGGTGCGACACCTCGTCAATATGATCCTCTGAGAAAATCTCAGATGTCTCTTTGGGGCGTACCACCTCAGAAGCCTGAGGAAGCTGAGTAGACTGAGGAAGTGGTAAATTCATAGGCTCGGCTGTAATACTGATCTTCTCAGAAACCAGTTCAGTTGTCTGAGAAGTCCTAGTGACGGAGGAGGTGGAGAGGTAGGTGTAGTACTCTGAGGTTTGCTGTAGCTCCACAGACAGCTCACTGAAGTCTGGCTCGGCCTGGTCACATTCAGTCAGACTGTCCCCAAAGTCGGTCATGGACAACGGACGGCTCTCACAGACACGCTTACTACTTTTAGTGCGTGACTCTTGGTGACTCGTTGGCGACAACAACCATTTGTTGTCACTTTCAGCCTGGGGGGGCTGGAGTGACCCCTCGCCACACTCTGCACCCCGCTGTGCCCCCTTCTCTTTATGCTTGACAGATAGAGACGATGAAGAGGGAGGGGTGGGCCCGTTGTAGGCAGGATCTAGGACGTGAGAGGTGAGCTGGTAGGGGGAGGTGCGGTACAAGGTGAAGAAGGGACTTACTTGTTTAAAAGTGCCCATGTGTAGTGACTCAGCCTTGTCTGATCCACTCTGTGATGTACCGCCCACAGAACTGAGGAACAAAAAATAAGTCAAACATCTAATAACATGTGAAGTCTCCCCAAAAAATGAAATACAGTTATTCTTAAAAACGGTTTATTTCTAGTGATTTTAACAATGCATATCAAGATTATTTGACTGAACTGTTTGTTTCTACAACCATACAACATTAGCAGAATATAGCAGAAAACAACATAAGACCTTTTTAAGCATAACAATTTCTCTTTCACTCAATACTTCACTCTTACACTGACTGGACGACTTACTGTGTCGTTTCGCCCTCTTTCTGTAGCTTCTCCTTCTGGGCGTGTCTCAGGAGGCCTGTTACTGATGTGTCTGTCTCTACCCGCCCTGACGTCTCGTGCAGTGATGACATGCTGGAGGAGAGGTCCTCCTCTGACACCATGAAGGGCCCCTGCCTGGACCCTGGCCCACTGGGGGTGCCGCCTGTACGCCTGCCTGGCCGGGGACTGTCTATGTCCTCATGGAGGGCAGAAAAACCTGGACAGGCATAGATATGGACACCGTTATTAACCTGTGATCTCTTTGGCATAGCTAGTACATTTTGGTTGATAAAGATATTTATATTTTGCTCGGTAATACACTATACCTTCACTGTGATCCAGTGCAATGGTCCTCTCAATCTCCGCATAGGTGTGGGACGATGTGTCCTGCTGGGTGGACTTGATTATCTTGGTTTCGATGAGGTGAACAATGTCCATCCTGTTGATCTTGGTGAGTCGTTTGATCAATGTAGTTTCTTTGGAAAGAAATAACAACAGAATAACACAATATCATAACAGTAAATAAGCCATTCTGAAAATATGAAAATGATCAGTAATAAATACTCAGAATAGTCTAAATGTCAAGAAATATTCTAATACAATAAGGAGTGATATATCAGCATACCTGTAGCATGTTTGCCATCCCTGTCAGTCCAGAGCTTCAGCAGGGCATGGCTTTGGTCCTGTAGTGAGTTCGGATTCTCAATCCTTATTAGATTGATCCTTTCCTCGCTGAACTCCAGCTCTCGAGCCAGCTCTAGAAAACCCACCAGACACTTTTCACTGTCAACTACGTAATGTTGATGTTAACATTATTCACCACAGGAAAGTGTTTAAATCAACATTATCTTCAGCCTTTATTGTCTCTGACACTCTAAGAAAGCCACCATGCCTGGGGTTCCACTCACCCGTCCAACTGAAGCCCAGGTGGTCGGCTATTATTTCCAATCGTTCCTCTTTTCTCTCGGCTTCATCCTGGGGATCTACTGTAAATGCCACCACAAGGATGGCCAGGCAAAGTCACATTCACATGAGGAAGAAAAGGCTATCTTCAACCGAGCACATGAGTAAAAAGACTCTTCACTGGCTTTCTTGTTCCATGTAGTGCTATAATGTTAGCTATTTGGAGGTATGTGTCGATAATTAACAGTAACTGTAACAGACTTGTATTTGGTGTATAGCTTATTATGCTGTTGGTTTATAGGGCAGCAATACCATCATAAATTATTATCATGCGATTTTGGCAACTCTAGAAGAAGAAAACACTAACGGAAACATACTGTATGGAAAGTAGATAGCAGTAGTTTAACAGCTCTGGAAAAATGTAATCTCTCATTGTATTCCATTCAGCTTTTCTCCTACAGCCTAATTGGGTTCATCAAACACATTTGATACTAATCCTGACTATGACCTATGACACATTTTCAAGCTAAAACTGATTCTAAATTCCTTAATTGAGTCCCTGACTTTAAGTCAATCTTGAGATTTTTAGAACACATAGAAGGAAAAGAGACAAATACAAACACAAGACACCACTTAAACACCACAGAAGCAACCACAAAGAGTGTTAACCTACAAAGAGCCTTAGCTACAAGACACAGAGAAGCGGCACCTTTTACGGCTAGCTTTGCTAGCGAGAAACAATATAGAGAGAATGAGCCCAGTGAGGAGAGGGGTACCTTGTCTTCTGATTGTATCGTTGGGAATTCGTTGCATCTGCGTGTCAACAGGGTCGTCCCACAGGGGTCTAATGGGATAGACATCTCCGGAAGTAGGGAAGTGTATTTCGGGAAAAGACTCTCTCTCTATGGCGGAGGGGTCTATGCCGCTGCTCTCGTCATCCGGGATGGCAGCGGTGGCAGCCTCACGCTCTTTGTCTTTCTCGGCCTGAGCCAATCTCTCAACCAGCTTTGCCGCTTCGTCACTAATCTCATTAACAAACTCTATGGACTTCTTGCGTGGCTCGCTTTTCTTTTTGGCGGGGGTGGAAGTGTGGGACGGCTGACCAAGCTTGCCTCTAACTGGCAGCCTGGATTGGAAGCCGAAGCATGACTTTGGCTTGGTGGAGTAATCAGCGCTCATGGGACGAACCTGGCCCTTTTCAGCAGATGTCTCGTCTCCCTCACAGAAGCTCTTGGCTTTGGAAGACGAAGTCTTGGTTTTGGTAACTGCTGAGAGACCTGCATCTGTCTCAGACTTTCTCCTCAAGTCCTTTTTAACCGGGAACTTTAGCTTTGTGTCCTGGGAAGACTCAGTATGTTTAACTGATGGCTCAGGCTTGACAGGGTTAGCCTTGCCTTTGACAGGTATTCTTGATTTTGACTCTGTAGAGGGGGTCTCTTTTTTAGGAGTAGCTGAATAGGGGGATGTAGAGGAGGAAGAAGTTTTAGCTCGACTTTGGGGGCCAGCCTTGGCTGGAGCCATAGCTGGGGTTTTAGTTGGGATCTTTTTCACTTTTTCACTAGAAGTTGGGGTTGTGATTTTTTCCATGGTTTTGGGGAGTTCTATAACCGAATGCTGCTCCTCGGGAGAGGAGTCAGAGGACTCTTGGTCCTGTTCAGGGTACACCGATCGAGTGACAGTTGTTACTGCTGTCTCAACATTAGCTATCATTGGGTCTAAATAACTATTTTCTACCTCTAGAGTGGTCTCCTCTACAATTGTATCTGGTTTAACTTCTAAAGCCTCAGGAGATACTGAGTCTTTGTCTTTCTTAGTGGTCTTAGCTGAGGCAGAAAGACCCATTCTAGGGATTCTAGATTTAGAGGCGTCTGATTTAGGTGAGGCTGCTACAGCCCCGCTAACTGTCTGATCGTCCTCTGGAGCATCTTTTGCTTGTTTCTCATCTTCCTCCACTTTTATTTCTAGAGTCAGGTTGAGACCCACTTCACTTTCTAATGGAGCTCCTCTATCTCCTGGCTCTTCTCTGACCTGTTCAGACAGCGCCTCCTCTAGAGGCTGCTCTCCTATCTGGAAGAAGGCAAAGCCCTCGTCCTCATAGGTCCGTTTGGTCATGTCAATAGCTCCGCTCCGGGTCATCTCGAAGAGCTTCCCCTCTTGGAAGAGGAAAGGATTGGGCTCGCTGGTTGGCGTGCTCTCCTCTGTGGGGCTCCTTCCTGGGGTGGTGTCTGGGGTTTCCCCCTGGGAATGCCGGTCCACCATCAGACCCAGGATCTTCTGCTCTTCCTCTTTGACACGGGCCGCGAAAGCGTCGTCGTCCTCACGCATGGCGCTCCAGGGGTCTGCCTCCGCGCTGGCGGTCACGCCCTTCGACTTGGTTCTGGGAGGTTCCTCTTCCTCATCGTCTTCCTCTGTGTCGTCATAGATACAGATCTCAGGTTTGAACATTTCCTTTGCTTGTCTGATAATAATGGTCGAGGACGTTTCTGCCTCAGGGGCTCCTGAGTGCCCCCTATAATCTCCTTTCACTTCATCAGTTATATTACTCTCTACCTGGCAGGGAGCCTTTACAGCAGATGTCTGCAGGCTGCCTGTATCTGCCTCTTTCTCTCCGCCATCATCCTCCTTGCTTCCCCTTGAGTTCCTCAAGCTTTCCTCCTTCTGCTCGTCGGTTATGTTTGCAGCCCCCTCAGAGCTCGAAGACATGGTAGCCATTTGAGCTAAACTGTCTTTGTCATCCGTGTCTTTGTGCGAAGGAACTGATTGTGAGACATGTTGCTCTGAGACACATTGAGTTCCCTCCACTGCTGCCGTTGTAGCTACACTCTTGGCCTCTGTGTGGTGGACTCCTTCATGCACACCTGCTGAAAAAGGAGAGGGAGGTTGTACTTTAATAAGGGATTCAGCAGAAAGAGCTAACTCTGAGGTCTCTTTGGCCCCAGTGAGCTCAGTCTCATTTGCGGACTCTTGTTCAACTGTTTTGAAACTATCGTCCCCTGCTTCGTCATCTGCTGAGGCACTGATATATTTTCGAGAGTTCTCTTTGGTTCTGGCGTCCTGGTCCATTTCCTCAAAGGTTTTTATTTTGGCTGCCATTTTGAACATCTCCTCCTCTGGAGTGAATTTCCTCTGTGCTTCTGACTCATCATCATCTTCCCCTGAGTCTTCGTTTATGACAGCTGGTGTGGACACCACAGATAGGAACATGTTGTCGGGGGTTTTAGGGTTTACCTCATAACTTACCTCTTCAGAACTAGGGGTGTCGGGGGAGAGAGGACTCTTACCAGAGCTTTCCATCTGAGACAATGTCTGCTCGATACTGTCATCATCATTAGCACTAGCCTCCTGGTCCCTGAGTAGCCTACTACGCAACACGTCTGGGGGGTAGTCTGTGGCTTTAGAGGGCTCTGGGTGGCTAGAGGAGTCACTGGCCTGAGCGGGAGGGAAGTTTTTTTGCTCTACCGGGCTGCTCTCTAAGGAGTCACGACAAGGGGATTCCTTTGTTGGGCTGGGCTCGATAGAGTCTGGGGTCCTATGGGAAGAGTTGTCTTCCATGAGGGGACTACCTTCGTCTAGAGAGTCTCTGTGGCTTATGGTCAAAGAGTCGTCGTCGGCAAAAGGACTGAGGGCATCCGAGTCTTGCTGTCTTAAAGGCAATTCTAAGCTTCCTTGATGCTCGGTAGAGGCACTAGAAGCAATGGTTGCAGCTAAGGCTGAGACTAGCTTGTCATCAGGGCTCTCCTCATCACTTAGGAAGCTCTCTAAAGTCTCAGAAACTCTCTTTGTAAGCTTTCTCGGTTTAGAGGACTTAGACTCGACCGTCTGAAAAGTTATGGACTCACTTGTGGTGTGGTCGTCTGCAGCCTTGCTGGACGAGACAGGGAGGGTTATTTCATTTGATGGCTGGTCATCAATGGTCCCCACACCGGAGTCTCCAGACTTATCCTTACTTTTCTTGTCATCTTCGACAGCTATAGTAACAGCTGTTGAGTTTTTAGTGAACTGGTCAGCATTTTTGGGAGAGAGAGAGAGACTGTCAGGGCTTGTTCCAGGAGTTGCTAAGCCCTGGTGTTTGAGGCTATCCTCTGAGCTCAGGTGAGGAGGACTAAAATCACCCAGGCTGGCACTGGGAGAGTCTGCCACGCCCTCATGTTTTAAACTATCAGAGCTATCATCGAGGGCAGAAATCGGAAACTCTATGGTTTCAGTTAAGTATGACTGGGCAGCAGGACTACCATCTACAGAGATCGGCCTAAACTGTTGGTACTCTGGATTGTCCTCAAGCTCTGCCTTGATTTCAACACCAAAATCTTTGGAGTGCTTTCGGGGTGGGTTAATTTGCTTGTCTCTCTCTGTGTGGTGCTTGCCAGGTATGGCGTCCAGTGACACTTCCCGTTCGTAACAGGTTGATGTGGCATTGATGGTGGATTTGGACTGAGTGGGCTGTAATTCTGATTCTGTTGTTTCATGCTCAGAAGAGACAGTTTTGAGCTCGAAAAGTCCAGACTTTCTCTTTGAGGGGTCCTGCCCCTTTTGGAAGGATCGCATGAGCTCCCTTACTGACATGGTCTCCTCCAGCTTCTCAGACTCAGTTTTGGGGGACTTAAGAGGACCCTGTTTAGCGGTGCACTGTTTTGCGGGGCTTTGTTTCGGGATGGATTCTTTTGCCTTTTGTGGTATTTTGCTCTCCACAGCAACATTTGAAGGTTTGGTGCTAGTTGCCTTTTGGCCCTTTCGCTCAGCCTCCACTTTCTGCTGAAGGGCTTTGACTTTGTCTTTTATGGATCCAATGGGGGTCTCCTCTACTACTGGGGACACAGGTGACACTGGTTTAGGGTCTTTGGGTACGCTAAGGAGAACATCCCCATCGGTAGATTTTTCCACCTGTTCCTGGTCCTTTCCTTTCCTCCTGACTGGCTTTTGTAGGTCAAAAGCAGGAATTTTGATGTCTTTCTTTGTTGTTGTAGTTGTTGTTGTTGTTTTTGTTGTTGTCATGGTTCTTTTTGCGCCTTTGCGCAGGACTACCTCTGTGAATTTCTCTTGGACCTCTTTCTCCTGGGCTGTTGTACTGGTGCCCTCAGGTACATCCAGGAGATATTCTTTGAGTTCACCACTCAGGTGTTTGACCATCCCAGACACATCTTTGATTGCTTTAGGTCTGGGAATCCCTCTGTTGACTCTGACTTCACGTAGTACTGGTTCCTGGGGTTCCAAGGCAGCCATATGTTTGGCCTCTTCTATCTCACAGTCTGAGAGGAGGACCCACTCTTCTTTCATTCTGGCTGCACTTGCCGCCTCCTTTGCCACCTCACCCTCATATGTTCCGCTCCTAAGTATCTTGCCCACTTTCTCCAAATCCTCTTTGACCTTCTCCATGATTTCAAACGGCTCGCCCTGAACCTCATCAGCCCCTTTTTCCAGACCGCTCCCTTCCATGGATCTGGATTTGTCTGTAGAATCCGTGGTTAGGATGGCGGTCATTTTGATCAGGTCTTGTTTCATCTCAGACACATCGGAGAGGAGGTCCGGACTGGCCAGAGCCGTAGAATCTCGGATCAAAACTCCCTTCCGGACCGTAGTCTCCGTCGACGTAGTGTCTTCGTCATCTTCCATTTTGGCAAAAGGACAATTAAGGAGCAAAAATAATAATAAATTGAAATGAAAAGGAGACAGACATTGGAGAATGTGGTCAGGACAGGAACAGGAACAGTACAAACTGTCAGGGTTCAAAGGGTAAAGTGGGGCCACAGCGGCAACTACAGAAGGTGTCAAAGAAAGGGGGTTTGGACCGACTGGGTTTCTTTGGAGGCAAATACTGCAGCAAAGCAAAATGCCAACTAAATCATAAAGATGAGAAGGGAATGAGCAGGAAATAACTTGCTTATACACATAGTCAGCACACCCACGCTCACAGGACAAAAGCGAGAACACATCTAAAATAAGCACAGTATCAAACAAACGATGAGCAAGAACAGACACCAACAAATCAACAAAAGGATAAGGAAACAGGGACACAAACAAAGGGATAACAACATATAGGTAGACAGACATCTCAAGATTGTTTACAGACAGAAAAATAAAACAATAATTTAAAAAACAACTGAAAATAAAAAACAACTGAGAAGAAAGCCAGTGATAGCAAACTGTTAGGCGATGGTTTGGTGTGCTCTTTGCTATTGAACAGAACAAACCATTTTGTTCCTATACTGCTATGGAAAATAAAGGGTTCTGAACCAGCATCAAACTGGTAAACTCATTTAAGGAAATTAACAGGAAAAACATAATTGATTTAAGGGAAGGGCGTGTGGTCTTTTTAGAGGACTGTATCTCTTCCTTATACTAACTTTGGTCTAGCTAAATACACTTTTTGAAACATAACTGAATAGAAAAGGGTAAATCCTATTAAGAGTAGCAACATTGTATTAAATCAAATTCAAATAGCGAGTGAAAAGGAATTCAAAGATCAATGTTAAAGCAAAACAAAGAGTCAAAAGAACTCTCACACTTGACACACACCCAGACACAGGAACACACACATGCACGCTCATGTAAGCCAAGTTATTTCCATGCAAAGCAAAGGGGAACGTTGATATGCAGCATTTTGTGAAAAGTGAATGGGGCAAATGTAAAGTGATTTAGGTAAGAAAGAACAAAAAATGTACCACTAGCACATATGCCTTTTGTCTTTATCAAGAGAGGTTAATTTAGGTATTCCCATTCAATAGTGTGGTGAAATGTAGTCTACTATTTTCTCATAGCCTACAACTGTTAAATCTGCAGAAAAAGCATTAGTCCATCCATATTACGTGTGTATGCAAATTGCCACAAACATCACACATACATTGTCCAATGTAACGAAGCCAAATTAAACAAATAACATCAGTTTATGTATAATGTATGTATTACTGTACATGTATGTTTTGAAGGTATGTGCAATATTTTCCATATTCTATATATTGTACACAGTGCCAAGCATATGTAGATATCCAGCAATGGCAATGCTGTGGCACTTGACTATGATTAATGATAAATTCATTAATGAATTATAGGCAAAGGGAAAATATAAAACACCACATGGACAGGGTATGAACGAGGGGATCGGGAGGAGTAGAAAGCTAGACTACAGTTCGCTTTGCCATTCAGGTACTACAGTAACTTGGGGGGGGGGGGTACTATTCCGTTGTCACATAAACATCACCACAGTACAAATGAGAGTTTGATTCATGTGCCTAGCAGCGATGTGTCAATTGAGATACCGAAGAAGTTTATGCCTGATGAAGTTGTTGGCACAACCTTGCCTTGGTGGGGCAGAGTGACATTTGTGTTGTTTTGTTTTTGTGACAAAGACAAACCATGTGTTACAGCTTAGCTAACGAGGGTGATAGGAAGCACAATGTTTACGCAGTAGCTCAGGTTATCATTCTGTGTTGCGCTCTGCAATAGTCAACTAGCATAACATCATTGGTAATGCCTAAATCTATGGTATGGCTATAGCGCAATCATCAAAGCAATGTCATATTCAACTGGTTGAGTAATGCAGCCATACTATAACAGCTAAAAGTTAAATAGCAAGAAAAAAAGCCGTTAAAAGTGTTATCAAAAAAAGAGTAAATTACTTACATTTCTCGAGATTCCTGCTGATCTGTAAAGAGGAATACAAAAATAGCGCTCACTATTAATACCATTTCCATCACCGTGTAAGAAAAAATGTAGGCAATGTTATGTACACATTTGCTACAGGAAGAAAATAAGTCATTGGACAGAGAACTACGATCACGATGAATTAAGACTAATATCTAAAGATACTCTGCTACAAGGGACAAGCACGCTGATGAGCAGTAACATGGGATATGCGTTGCGTTCCTTTCTAATACCTAACGTAGAGCTAAATGACAGACAAAATAGTGAACGTCTAGCAACATGTTTCTGGTCTGAAAAAAAAAACACAAAAAAAACATGAACAAATAAACAGTTAGTGGGGGAGAAGAGGGGCACAATATTACCTCTTCCTCAGCCTCTTGGTCTGAATCAGATTCCTTTGGGGTGCAAGAAGCAGCAAGAAGCAGAAAGAGACAGATGGACAAATAGAGAAAGGTAGAGGAGGGGGAGGGAAAAAAAGAGAACGGGCAAAGCCATGTTACCATAGCGACAGACTTGAAGGTTTGTGGCCAATCAATGTTGTTTTGGGAAGGGTGTCACCGTCAGAGTAAACTTGAAAGACCTCTCAAAGGAGAAGGGATTCATGTTATACTTTAAGACAGCTACCAGCACTCACATATGGTAATGCTTGTTGCTTATAGTAAATCAATCAGAGTTAAAAGGTGTAAAAATGATTTTGAGAATATAAACCCCAATTAAAATTTGAAGGAAGATAGCATGCTGTGAGCATGTCACGAGTGCAGATTATTTTGCATGTTAGTATGCAAGCAACACACTGTTAAGAAGGTATTAACTTCTTTGGGACTGGGGGGCAGTATTGAGTAGCTTGGATAAAAAGGTGCCCAGAGTAAACTGCTTGCTGCTCAGTCCTTAAAACTAGAAAATGCATATAATTAGTAGATTTGGATAAAAAACACTGAAACACTGAAAACACTAAAAAACTGTTTGAATGATGTATGTGATTATAACAGAACTCATATGGCAGGCAAAAACCTGAGAAAAAAATCCAACCAGGAAGTGGGAAATCTGAGGTTTGTAGTTTTTCAAGTCATTGCCTATCGAATATACAGTGTCTATTGGGTCATATGGCACTTCCCAAGGCAAACTAGATGTCAACAGTCTTTAGAACCTTGTTTGGTGCTTCTACTGTGAAGGAGGGGGGAATGGGAGCTGAATGAGTCAGAGGTCTGCCAGAGTGGCATAAGCTGATCACACGTGCTCACGTGAGAGCGACCTGCGTTCCATCGCATTTCTACAGACAAAGGAATTCTCCGGTTGAAACATTATTGAAGATGTATGTTAAAAACATCCTAAAAATTGATTCTATACTTCGTTTGACATGTTTCTACGAACTGTGATATGACTTTTCGTCTGAACTTTCGCCTGGACCTACCTACCTGCGCGTCGTGAGTTTGGATTGTGTACTAAACGCCAAACAAAAAGGAGGTATTTGGACATAAATTATGGACTTTATCGAACAAATCAAACATTTATTGTGGAACTGGGATTCCTGGGAGTGCATTCTGATGAAGATCATCAAAGGTAAGTGAATATTTATAATGCTATTTCTGACTTCTGTTGACTCCACAACATGGCAGATATCTGTATGGCTTGTTTTGTTGTCTGAGCACTGTACTCAGATTATTGCATGGTGTGCTTTTTCGGTAAAGCTTTTTAAAAATCTGACACAGCGGTTGCATTAAGGAGAAGTGGATCTAAAATTCCATGCACTACACTTGTATCTTTTAGCAATGTTTATTATGAGTATTTCTGTAAATTGATGTCGCTCTCTGCAAAATCACCGGATGTTTTGGTACTACTGAATGTAACGCGCCAATGTAAACTGAGATTTTTGGATATAAATATGAACTTTATCGAACAAAACACAATACATGTATTGTGTAACATGAAGTCCTATGAGTGTCATCTGATGAAGATCATCAAAGGTTAGTGATTCATTTTATCTCTATTTCTGCTTTTTGTGACTCCTCTCTTTGGCTGAAAAAATTGCTGTTTTTCTGTGACTAGGTCCTGACCTAACATAATCGTTTGGTGTGCTTTCGTCGTAAAGCCTTTTTGAAATCGGACACTGTGGCTGGATTTACAACAAGTTTATCTTTAAAATGGTGTGAAATACTTGTATGTCTGAGGACTTTTAATTATGGGATTTCTGTTGTTTTGAATTTGGCGCCCTGCACTTTCACTGGCTGTTGTTGAGGTGGGACGCTACCATCCCGAATATCCCAGAGAGGTTAATGTACCTGTGGGAAATGCTAGTTAAGGACTTGAATACTCAGTTATTCTTGAATACACAAGTCAATCTATTTTAAATAAGTCAGCAATGACGAACACTCAGGCATGCAATGGGAACTGCTGGTGTGCTATACAGGAACCAGATTTTTTCCTGGTCAGGTCACATGATCAGAAACAATTCCAGGTCCTAGGTGTATCCTAGGCTGTGTGTTTAGGTGGCGGTAATGTTACAGTGTTCTTACCTTTGAGTAGGATGGTAGTGTGATGTTCAGGTTGCATATGGCGTTGTGGGCCAGACTTCTATAAGACCTGGGTTCTTTCATAAAGGACAGACGGCCACACGGATCCTGAGTGTTGTCTCGGATCTGTGGAATCATCGGCATCATTATCGTCAGTCAGTCAATCAATCAATTAACATACAGTTTACGATACATGGCTAGTTTGTAATACAGTAAATGATACAGAAGAGTGTATGAATGCTGGCCCAGTAATACTCACCTTGATGAAGAGTGCCAGCCTGTTCTCTTTGAAGGCAAAGAAGCTGAAGAGATGGTGCTGGCCACTCTTGGTGAGAGGGACCAGATTGCCAAAGCAGTCTGCATAGATGGGTTTGCCCTCCAGGACCTGAAGAGAATAGAAACATACCAAACCCATCCCTGTTAGTAATCTACGGTGTGATTTACTAAGCCTTCACACTTTAATGGCAGTTTACTACATCTTTCACTGGAGAATATAATATTTTAGAAGGGAATACCACATAAAGATAGAGCTTAAAGGTACATCCCTCCGAGCCCTTGACCACACCTCTACCATGACACCCACCTCTACGTCTCTGCTCCTGGCCACCTCTGTGAAGTTCTCCTGTTGCTCGAGGGTCTTGTCCATCTTGTCGTCAGTCATACAGAAGCAGCGGAGGCGCGCTTCAATGGGGTCGTGGGTCTTGGCGAAGATGACGAACTTGGCCATGTACGGAACACAGATGATCTCCCTGTAGACCGAGCTGGAGAAGTTTACTGACTCCTGCACCTGCCGACAGTCTATCAGCCAGAACCTGGCCGATACGTTGGTCGTGAAGGAGACACAGTCGTTGATGAACGTTAGGGGCGTGGTTCCTGTAATGTCCTCCCATTGGGCTGGTGTCGTTCCACCTTTGAAGAAGAATACAATTGAAAAATGTTAGACGGTTAGCTACAGACATGGTTTGTGTGTGTGTCCCTGCAGTGTGTGTGTGAGTGTGTGTGTACAGTTTGTATGTAAGTATGTATGTATGTATGTACGTATGTATGTATGTATGTACAGTGGTTCCTCCTTTAAAAGTTGCATCATACTGCAGAACACCTAGCGGGCTGCTGCAGCATTCTATGGCACGTTATTTCATTGGCAGTCATTTTTTACGTTAATGCAAGTTAGTGCTAGTTTAACCACCAGAGGGCAACTTTGAGAAGCGTTTGATAGTCTCCCATATTGGCATTACTGGAGAATGTAAAACCTTTCTTGTAATAACATAGTACATTATTTTGTTTAAAAAACAACAACAGTGAGCGATTGTAATCTGAATAACTGTCACAAACATTACCAAAGGTGGCTCCCCTTCTTGTTCGGGTGGCGCTCGGCAGTCGTCATCGCCGGTCTACTAGCTGCCACCGATCCTTTGTTCTGTGTTCGTTTGGTTTTGTCTAATTGGTTTCACCTGTTCATTGTTTGGTTGTTAGGGTGGGTTATTTAAGTTCGTTTAGCCCGCTTCTGTTTGTGCGGGCTTGTTCTTCTGTATTTGTGAGTGTTAGTGTTTTGTTGGGTTTTCTCGCTGTCCTAGTATTTCACATAAGGGTACTATTTTGTTTTATAGTTACACTTGTGTTGGGTATACTATTTTGTTCCTGTGATTTTTTGGACATTAAAGTGTGTTTTTTCCCGCATCCTTTGCTCTCTGCGCCTGACTCCACACCCATTCACTCATTGAGAGTTACAATAAAGGCCCAAAAAATATTTATAAAGGCCAAAATATAGCCCTGCTAATAGCCATAATAACGCTGCACCATGTGACCATGTGTGTTTGAAAGAGTATTTTACAGTAAGCAACAATTTGTTTGCCTTCATTAGACTTTGTTACAATATTTCAGTAATTCAGTGATATTTATTCCCGTAGTAATTCGTTATGGATCCATAACTAAATCAATATCTGCCTTTTGAAAGAGGATTTTTATCATTATTTTATTAACGAAAGCATAAAGATGCTGACGAAGAAATACAGTACTGTACAGTATATGCTTTTACATTTGGATAATTAAGCATTTAAAACATTTTGAAGATATAAGCCTGTGCAGTCTGACAAGTAAACATAGCCTACAATACATACTGTAGTAAACATGGGAAAGTGCCTAATTCCTTACATAAGGGAGAGCAGGCCATGTCCAGACTTTCTCAGTGACGGGCAAGCGGGAGACTGGGGTTCAATTCCCCGACTGGGAGGAAGGAGTAGGAGTGATGTCTTCACTATTATTCTACAATGCATAAAATAGTAAAAAAATAAAGAAATTCTGGAATGAGTAGGTGTGTCCAAACTTTTGATTGGTACTATGGTGTTTTTATTCCAAGAAAAACGAAAAACCATCTGGGTTTCCGTCAGGATGGAGTGGAAAATTTGGCGCTGTACAATGTGACGGTCGGGAGTACAGCACTGGGCTATTTTGCTGAAGAATCCCCATGTCGTGCGGACAGGGAATGCGTGAGACTGGGTTTCAATATCCTGACTGTGAGAAAGAAGTAGGCTGTCTGTAAGGGATCTCGTCCTCCTCTTCTGGACAGGAGTAGCGAGAAGGTTCGGAGGTCCAAAACGCAGCGTGGTAAGTGTCCATAATTGAATTATGCAAAATGAACACTGAACAAAAACAATGAACAACAAACAAACAGTCCCGTATTGTGAATGACAAAACACTAAACAGGAAATAAACACCCACAAAACCCAGGTGGAAAAAGGCTACCTAAATATGATTCTCAATCAGAGACAACTAATGACACCTGCCTCTGATTGAGAACCATACTAGGTCGAACACAAAAACCAACATAGAAAAACAAACATAGACTGCCCACCCCAACTCACGCCCTGACCATACTAAAACAAAGAATAAAATAACAGAACTATGGTCAGAACGTGACACTGTCCTTGAAAATAAAATTATTTGTTCTTAACTGACTGGCCTAGTTAAATAAAAGGTACACTAAGAGCATAACATTTCTGCACCCTTCTTTTTTTATTCTAGTCTAACCAATACCCAAACAGAGATTAAGTCAAAATAAAAATCTCATTGATTTATCAAGACCAGTCCCCATGCTTCTCTCAGAGCAGCGCGAAACGGTGCTGAAATAGTTGTAGGCTTTTGCTTCAAATCCTATTGCTTCTATAACTTCAATATGCTCTTTAAATAAAAAAGACCTAAAGCACTTTTAACAGCACATTACTCAACACTAGTGAGACTCATGTCACCTACGGTAGGCCTACAGTATATTGAAAAATATGACGTGACTCGCCGCCAATAATTACATATAAAGGATTGTAGGATTCTAAATTAAAACCAAAAGCCACTTCATGGCAACAATTTGTTTGCCTTCATTAGACAACTTTGGTCCAATATTTCTGTAATTCACTGATATTTATTCACATAGTAATTGGTTATGGATCCATAACTAAATAAACATCAGCATTTTGAAAGAGTATTTTTATAATTATTTTATTAACGAAAACATAAAGATGTTGATGAAGAAATACTATACTGCGGTTTTGAGTTAGAAATGCAACACTTCCGAATACTAAAGCATTGAATACATTGCAGGTAGGGTGATGTTCACACCTACAGAAGCCAGGCTTTAAAGAGTCCATTGTCCTGCTAATCAGGCTAGAAGTGTTTGAAAACATGTTTTCAAAATGCCACCAGCTGTCCATCACTACGGTAAATAACAACACAGCATCTTGTTTACATCTTGTTACATTCTTTATTGTAACCACAATGTCACAATAATAATTTGTATATACCTTTCCAATTACTTTTAGAGTTTGAGATTCATTTGATTAATATTATGGTGTTTCTATTCCAAGGAAAACGAAAAACCCTCTGGGTTTCCGTTAGGATGGAATGGAAAATTTGGCGCTGTACAACGTCACGGTTGGGAGTACAGTACTGGGCTATTTAGCTAAAGAATCCAGTGTCCTGCGGGAGACCGGGGTTCAATTCCCCAACAGGGAGGAAGGAGAAGGCTGTCCTTGTAAATAAGAATTTGTTCTTAACTGACTGGCCTAGTTAAATAAAGGTTACACTAAGAGCATAACATTTCTGCACCCTTATTTTTTTATTCTAGTCTAACCAATACCCAAACAGAGATCAAGTCAAAACAACTCTAGGGCCTCCCGGGTAGCGCAGTGGTTAGGGGCGCTGTACTGCGCCAGAGACTCTGGGTTCGTGCCCAGGCTCTGTCGTAACCGGCCGCGACCGGGAGGTCCGTGGGGCGACGCACAATTGGCCTAGCGTCGTCCGGGTTAGGGAGGGTTTGGCCTGTAGAGAAAACCTTGTCTCATCGCGCACCATTGACTCCTGTGGCGGGCCGGGCGCAGTGCGCGCTAACCAAGGTTGCCAGGTGCACGGTGTTTCCTCCGACACATTGGTGCGGCTGGCTTCCGGGTTGGATGGCGCTGTGTTAAGAAGCAGTGCAGCTTGGTTGGGTTGTGTATCGGAGGATGCATGACTTGCAACCTTCGTCTCTCCCGAGCCCGTACGGGAGTTGTAGCGATGAGACAGTCAATATTACATTTCTAGAACCTTGAAAGTTTCTTCAAGTGCAGTCGCAAAAACCCTCAAGTGCTATGATGAAACTGGACCACCACAGGAAATGAAGACCCAGAGTTACCTATGCTGTGGAGGATAAGTTCATTAGAGTTACCAGCCTCAGAAATTGTATTCCAAATAAATGCTTCACAGAGTTCAAGTAACAGACACATCTCAACATCAAGTGTTCAGAGGAGACTGTGTGAATCAGGCCTTCATGGTTGAATTGCTGCAAAGAAACCACTATGAAAGGACACCAATAAGAAGAAAATACTTGCTTGAGCCAAGTCCAAATTTGAAATTTTCGGTTCCAACCGCCGTGTTTTTGTGAGACGCAGAGTAGGTGAACGGATGAATTCTACATGTGTGGTTCCCATTGTGAAGCATGGAGGAGGAGGTGTGATGGTGTGGGGTTGCTTTTCTGGTGACTCTCTGTTATTTATTTAGAATTCAAGGCACAGTTAACCAGCATGGCTTCCACAGCATTAGGCAGCGATACGCCATCCCATCTGGACTGCGCTTAGTGGGACTATAATTTGTTTTTCAACAGGACAATGACCCAACACACCTCCAGGCTGTGTAAGAGCTATTTGACCAAGAAGGAGAGTGATGGAGTGCTGCATCAGATGACCTGGCCACCACAATCACCCGACCTCAACCCAATTGAGATGGTTTGAGATGAGTTGGACCGCAGAGTGAAGGAAAAGAAGCCAACAAATGCTCAGCATATGTGGAAGCTCCTTCAAGACTGTTGAAAAGCATTCCAGGTGGAGCTGGTCGAGAGAATACCAAGAGTGTGCAAAGCAGTCATCAAGGCAAAGGGTGGCTACTTTGAAGAATCTAAAATCTAAAATCTATTTTGATTTGTTGAACAATTTTTTGGTTGCTACATGATTCCATACGTGCTATTTCATAGTTTTGATGTCTTCACTATTATTCTATAGTGTAGAAAATAGTCAAAAGAAAGAAAAACCCTTGAATGAGTAGCTGTCCAAACATTTGATTGGTTCTGTATATATCTGTGTATATGTGTGTGTGCGTTGAATCCACCCTTCTCTCTAACCTGTGATACTACAGAGCAGGCGCAGGGTGGGCTGGTCCCCTCCGAAGCCGTTGACCACTGGGTCAGTGTTACTCTTGGGGATGGGGATGGTCATGGTTATGGGTTTATGGAACTTCCTCCTCCGGGGCTCCAGGGTCACGATGGGGCTGAATGTAGCCTTGTTCCCCAAGAGCTTCTTCACCACGTCCACGTTCATTGGCTGAGCCTGGAGATGACAGGTAATGGCTTTAGAAGTAGACCGACATTAGAGATACCTTGGATCGGCTTTGGCGTTAAAAAAATGGATTATGACGTTGATAAAACATGATGACAGTGTAGTAATCGTAAAATACTCAACGTATGTAACTTTTGCTCCATTAAAGCTCTGCCTCAGAATCAAGCAACGTGCCATTTTTTTTGATTATAACTTCTCCTGACTGCCGCTCATGCCATAGGGCCCCATTAATTGGGAATCGAGAACATTTAACAGACACTCAAATGAAATGGTGTTTTCACTCTCTGAAGATAATATTTGAAGTAAATGACCTGTAGTCCCACTTTGATCCTCTTGGTGAGGGCTCCCTCTGGGAAGACTGCCTGGACCGTAGGCACCACCGTGCTGCTGAGGATGCCCCCGTCTGGACCGATCAGGTTACTGTCCTGTTTGACCCGGGACACCACCGCAAAGTACTGGGGGAAGTCCCTGGTGATGATGCGGCAGATACGCTTCTTCTCCAGCTCCTCTGGAGGGTCCAGTTCTGGAGAGGAGGACAGAAGGACCGGCGGTTCATTTGACCTTGATTCAGACTATGGCTCTGTTGAAATACTTTGACGATGATTTCTTCCTTCCTCCCCCCCTTGGAGTAATCACTGCTCAGGACTGGGTCGGTGTAGTCCTCGCTTTCACCTATCCAGACATTTTAGATCAGGGAATACTCCACGAAAGGGAGGCGGGAGGGAATGCTTCTCCAAAGTATTTGAGCAGGGCCTCTTGGCAATGGCCTCTAGCGATGGCGATCACTAAGTGTTGTCTCGCGTTGAGGACATCACACTCACCCTCGTCCATGCCGTTGAGGATCTGGTTGAGCTCCTCTTCGGTGTGTTCACAGTGGTGCTCCTTCCAGCTCTCTCCTGTCTCACTCCTCATGATCACCAGCTCCCTCTCCTTCCCCCTCAGGGCAGCGAAGTGAGGGATCTCCACGACTACAGGCCTGCGACCAGGGACAGGGAGCACGGTGAGTGCGTGTGTTTGTGGGTGGAGATGTATGTAGGTGGGTGTGTATAAGCAACCACATTTCTAACGACTCACCTGATGAGCACAGTACAGTGTCAACTACAAATGCTTATGGGACAGTCATGCTAAACATCCACCAAGATACCAAATGAACCAATAAAACCATGAGGTTGAACAGGCAGACAGACAGCACTAAACATAGAAAGACAAGCACAAGGTAAGGAGCTGAAAAGTAACTAGGAACAAAACAAACATACAATGGAGTGTCTGGGAAGCTACAACAGAGAGCACAAGTGGGGCAAGAAACCAGGGCCCAGTTTCCCGATAGCGATGGAACTTAAGCTTACAAGTGTTTTAACGATGCATCTTTCCTACAACGGCCGAAGACATAACATGCGTATCCCAAAACACCACGGTCGCTAAGTGCGTCGTTGGAGCATGTGTCGGTGCTGATAGGATCGAAAGAAAGGAGGCGCTGCTCTCGGATCAGCTTTCTCCATTTAAGTCTTACCTTAACATGATCATTATTTCACAAAACTGATGACGGATCAGCTACTAGAGAGATATTACCACCTACGGCCGCAAATATTGAGGCGGCTTATGCAAATGCTTTACCCCCCCAAAAATGCACTAAATCGCAGGTTTCGCAACGCCATTGCGCCCATGTTAGGCTACACATCATGAAATACACATCGGGACAAATTACAGACAGCAGCCTAATAGTAGCAAAATAGAAGTCAATTGATTGAACATACTGTATTTATATTTTAAGGAAGTCATCTCAGTTTTCATTTGAAGGCGTGTTTTCATACGTCACGTTGTTTGTATCAATTGCAAAAACATTGTTCGACTTTTTGTAACTTTTCTGAAGTTACCGACGGTCAGTGAGACGGATAAACCATGCGATTCTAAAGACACACTTAGCTGTTCTAAGAGTGGTTTGAGCCAGGCGTCAAGTGCAAACGTCAATAACGCTGGTTTTGGGATTTAGCAACGCTCCTACGAAGGTTAACAATGCTCCCAACGATGAACCTTTGGGGAACCTGGCCCAGCACGACACTAGCACACATAGCATTACAGGTGAGGCCACAGACACAACATATCACAGAGAGTCGAAACATAAAAGGAGGAGGCTATAAAATGGAACCAGTAGCATCCATGGATTGTTTCATATGTTTTGTTGTCCCCTACCCAAGGAATTTTGTCCCGGGTGGCCCGAGCTGCAGGATGCGGCTAACGAGGCTCTCACCCTCGTTAAGAGGGGGTGGGGCAGTGGGAAGGTGCAGTTTACTGTGAGGCCAACCGTCCGTTAGCAGCAGTGGAGGGGGGGGAGAGAGAGCGGAAGTAGTCAGAATAATGGGTGACTAGTTGGGTTTTGTGAAAGCCTTTTGGCTGAGTGGAGTGGAGGCTGTCATCAGGACATCATGGTAAATACATCGGGCTTTAAATACACAGAGCTTTCAAAGTGGAAGTTATAATACACTTCACCATCAGGGGGCAGTAATATATTATCGGTAGACAGCCACTCTTAGTGGCAACCGACATATCAAATCAATCATGGAGCAATGTTCTTTCGCAGTTTTCTGCTTCCCTGCAGAGTTTTTTGTTTCCATGTGTCTTATAGAAACAGTTAGCTTCCTAAAAAAATAAATGGTTGAGTTACAGCTAGAATGCGGTTTAAAAATAAAAAAAGCAGGGCCCCTGCCACTGGGAAGAAGCAAAGAGCATAGACCGTTTTAGTAAGGCAGAGGCAGGGTGAAATGAATCAGAGAAAAGGAAGAGGGGCAGCAACATTCTCAGGTTTTGATTCATACAGTAGTGTCTTTTGACGCACGCTGTCGCTGTCGCTTTCCCTCGTAGCGTTCTCACCTCACTCATTCTTGAGTCTTGGACTCTCACAACATAGATCATAATCTCTGACATCTCATCGCTCTCTGTCATTCTCCCTCTCTGACATCATGCCCCTCTATACAACTTCCCCTCCCTCCCTTCCTCCCTCCCCCCCATCGCATATTTTCTTACCCGAGGAACTGGGCTCCGACGGGCCCCACCTCGATCAGCCTGCTGGCCAGGCCCTCTCCTTCCACCATGGGGGGCATGGTGGCCAGGCGGTGCCTCTTCACCAGGCGGCAGGTCACCCGCGTGGGCGCGCTGCACTTCCGCGGCGGGATAATGATGCGCAGGCCGTTGTGACGGCAACCCCGCATGGCTCCTCCCCTGGCATCCACCATGAAGCTAACCAGGAAGCTGTTACGGGAATGGGCGGGGGGCAGATGTGATGTTTACAAAATGAAGAGAAAGATATTTTTAAGCATTGTGACAAATACAGTATATCTTTGTGCTTCCCTTTACACAGATAACCTACATAACTTTCAGTAAAATAAAACAATTTGGGGGTGAAAATATACAGACAAATATGAATCCATGTTAAAACACACAAACATAAGAATGACGGTTTCACTGCATACCTACATGCACAAACACCAGACTGTGAGTGAGAGGTGAATGGGTGTGACACCACATACTCTTACGGCTAATGCGAAGGAGCTGCAAACGCACTTCACCGGTGACACCAGTATGTTATGGTAAAGCAAACAAACTGTTAAGAAAAAACTCCAACACGCAGACGGAACAATACAGCACAACGGCAAACATGGAGACGGGTTATATCAAACACAAAACACAATGGGCCTGGTTTCAATCGGATCAAGAGTTAACCGGCGAAATCCCACTGATGTTTTGGCAGTGTCACGAAGCAACACCCCATCCCACACTCGCGTTCGAATTCCAGAATGAGAAAAAATATAGGCTGCGTAAAAATAATGACACTCGATTTGAAAAACATTCAACTGAATAATGAGGATTGTAATCAGCCTAATTGAGGTGAAGATTACATCGCACATTCCAGCATTCAAACTTGTTAACAAGGCTGCATGGGGATTTCTCTTTAACGTTGCCAACGGCAATGTCCACTTCAGGTAGGCTATAATGCCAGGAGCCGCTTGTGGACTTGACGACTCTGACGCAGGACCACCTAAAGCTCTGACACCACCAAAACAACCGCTATACGGATGTTGGCTGAAGCAGATCTGATTGAACAGAGCCCTAGCCCTTGCAGTTGTGAATCGACCAAACACAATTAAACAACAAACAAAATGCCGCCATGAGGTCAACAGGATTCAACCGAGATGGACACAATGGCTGACCTATGATGATGAGGCAATGTGTGTGACTCTTTGATGCAGCACTAGGAGCAAATTGTGTCCCTTACAAAGAGGCCTGTGTAAAAATGTATATAAAAGTTGACAAATGTCCAAGTGATCAAAAGCTAAAACGGGGGAATAGTGCAACATTGGAAACATCTGTTAGTAGTGCTGCACTCACAAGACAGGCATTTGTGAAACAACAACACAAACAAACACATCTCTCTAGAAGGAGAGCACACTGTGAACGAGAGGAGGGGGAGTGAGAAGAGGAGGATGAAGAGGAGGAAACCAAGGTGCAGTAGATCACCTGCTGTCGCCATGATCATGGCACGGAGAGGAATGGCTGAAAGCAGAACAGAGACCCCATGAGAGAGAGAGAGAGAGAGAGAGAGAGAGAGAGAGAGAGAGAGAGAGAGAGAGAGAGAGAGAGAGAGAGAGCTGGATATAACTAAAGAAATATACAGTGCATTCAGAAAGTATTCAGACCCCGTGACTTTTTCTACATTTTGTTACGTTACAGCCATATTCTAAAATTTATTAAATTGTTTTTCCCCCCTCATCAATCTACACACAATAACCCCATAATGACACATTTATAAAATGAAATAAAAATGAAATATCACATTTACATAAGTACTCATTACTTTGTTGAAGCACCTTTGGCAGCGATTACAGCCTCGAATCTTCTTGGGTATGAGGCTACAAGCTTGGCACACCTGTATTTGGGGAGTTTCTCCCATGCTTCTCTGCAAGTTCTGTCAGGTTGGATGGGGAGCGTCGCTGCACAGCTATTTTCCGGTCTCTCCAGAGATGTTTGATCGGGTTCAAGTCCAGGCTCTGGCTGCGCCACTCAACAACATACAGAGGCTTGTGCCAAAGCCACTCCTGCGTTGTCTTGGCTGTGTGCTTAGGATCGTTGTCCTGTTGGAAGTAGAACCTTCGCCCCAGTCTGAGGTACTTAGGGCTCTGGATCAGGTTTTTATCAAGGATCTCTCTGTACTTTGCTCCGTTCATCTTTCCCTCGATTCTGACTAGTCTCCCAGGCCCTGCTGCTGAAAAACACCTCCACAGCATGATGCTGCAACCACCATTATTCACCGTAGGGATGGTGCAAGGTTTCCTCCAGACGTGACGCTTGGCAATGAGGCCAAATAGTTCAACCTTGGTTTCATCAGACCATGGAATCTTGTTTCTCATGGTCTGAGAGTCCTTTATGTGCCTTTTGCTAAACTCCAAGCAGGCTGTCATGTACCTTTTACAGGACTGGACTGGCTTCCTTCTGGCCACTCTACCATAAAGGCCTGATTGGTGGAGGGCTGCAGAGACGGTTGTCCTTTTGGAAGGTTCACCCATCTCCACAGAGGAACTCTGGAGCTCTGTCAGAGTGACCATCGGGTATTTGATCATCTCCCTGACCAAGACCCTTCTCCCCCGATTGCTCAGTTTGGCCGGGAGGACAGCTCTCGGAAGAGTCCTGGTGGTTCCAAACTTCTTCCATTTAAGAATGATGAAGGCCACAGTGTTCTTGGGAACCTTCAATGCTGCAGACCTTTTTTGGTATCAATAGAATTTATCACAAGTGGACTCCAATCAAGTTGTAGAAACATCTCAAGGATGATAAAAGGAAACAGGATGCACCTGAACTAAATTTCGAGTCTCATAACAAAAGGGTCTGAATACTTATGTAAATAAAGTATTTGACTTTTTAATATTTTATGCATTTGCAAAAATGGAAAAAAAAACAGTTTTTGCTTTGTCATTATGGGGCATTGTGTGTAGATTGAGGAGGACTTTAAAAAACATGTTTTAATCCATTTTAGAATAAGGCTGTAACGTAACAAATTGTGGAAAAAGTCAAGGGGTATGAATACTTTCCGAAGGCACCGTAGATAGAAAGATAGATAAGGATATAAAAGAAAACGTTTCTAGGGCTGAAAGAGAAGAAAAGAAACCATACTCCCCATCCCTGTGGACCAGAATAATCAGTGCCTTTGGACAACGATCAATGTTTCAAATTGTTTTGTCGTACTGCTTGTCCTAAACCAGTACTTCGAGACACTCTCAGTAGCCTTACATTACCGATTCAGGACTTGTGTCATTATAACTAAGAGGGGGATTATCTTCCGTCATTGTTACCAATTAGCATGGCACAGAGAGTTAAACTAGAGGATGACAGCGGATCTTCATATCACAATGCATTAGACTAATATGTCTATAATGAGCGCTAACATTATTTGCTACTGCTCTCTGTAGTGTTATCCCCCAAAAGCCGCTTAACAGATGGGCCTCGGAGTAGGACTACAAAATATTGTGATTCTGTTCGCAGAACAAAAATAAATAATACATGAGTTGCCTGGACCCCCCCCCCCCCCCCCCCCCCCCCATTGCTCTCGTGCCTGTTGAACAGGGCTGAACGCATTAGGCTCAAGGGGAAACCTGCATTCAGGATGGGTTCGACCAGATAACTGTTGCAGCTTTTGTACCAAAATTAGTTTTTGTTTTTTTATTAAAAAAATGTGATAGTTGAAGCCCAACCCTTCTGTGTACTCGCTGTGCCCGTTGTACCTACCCAGAGTGGATGGGGCTGGAGGACAGTGCCACATTGTCCAGATTTTCTGTGCCCCAGCTCAGACGATACGAGTCCTTTTCATTTTCCCTGGCAAGAGACGATACCTGGCAGCCAACAAAGAGCCACTTGTTAAGGACATGCCACAGCCAACAGTCATTTACACACACACACAAACATTGCACCTCAACTTTATTTTACTTAAAAAAATATATATAAAAAATTGAGTAGGGACAGATGCAATAACATTGACACGTTGCAATTTACAACTGTTAAGATGCATTGCACCATAACACGTTAGCGCTACTTTACGGTACCCGTCTCTAGATAGACGGCAACGTTCATCTCAACTCAAACTTACACTATGAATGATCTACAGTCAAATAAAGTACATTTCTAAGAGCACTCTCTTACATTCCGATACAGGAGTTAGTCAATGTCAAGACATTACGACCCTATGAATCAAAGTCATATATTTTCTGTATTGAGCAGAGCAACTGCTTTCAGCAATGCATAGCATGCACAATATGTTTCAATAGATGATTAAGTCTCAAGGCCTGGTTCATCCCTTTACAGTGGTGGATGTGAGAGGTTGAGCTCTTTACTTACGTTGTGGCTGGCGAGCATCTCCTCTATCATGCTTTCGTGTTTTGGAGAGTAGTAACCGTGGTGACTGGGAGTGTAGGACCTGTCCAAACTGAGGAGAGGAGGAAAAGGTGACGTCGGTAGCCATGGAAACATCACACACAGCTAAAACAGTGTTCACCACCCAATATGGCGCAAGTCTGTCCATGAGACATGGCACAAGTGAACTAGTGTAAAATCAAGGACAAATGGAAGGCCAGAGTCGAAGTAGCACGACAAAAACTCCTTCAAATCTACTACAGTAGTTCTACAACGGATGTGGACCAACTCAATCATAGAGAAACAATAGCATTTATATCAACATACCTTTGCATTCGACTAGGTACAGTAAGCATGGTAAGGAGGAAGAGAAATTAGTTGACAGTTATCAGAGACTTCACAAACATTTGTGCATTCACCACAAATGAGATCATTTGATCATCTCACAGACACACACACACAGGCACACACACACACACACACACACACACACACACACACACACACACACACACACACACACACACACACACACACACACACACACAGGCACACACACACACACACACACACACACACACACACACACACACACACACACACACACACACACACACACACACACACACACCCGTCTCCTTCATCCGGCGTGTAGACTCTACCTGTCAGAGCGTCCCCCCTCCAGACTGAAGCGCAGGTAGTTCATCCCATCCATGTACTGTCCAGGCAAGGAGTCATCTCCCAGTTCCCTCAGGTCCTCTGCCCTCAAGTACTCCCCTCCGTCCCCTGTCATCGTGTCGTCACCTGGAGGGGAGAGGGAGGCAGGTGAGATACATGGATGAGAATACGGGTATTTCTCGGGGGGAAGGGGACATTGTGATGTGACGCGACTACAGTTAGCAAGCATACATACACGCAGGGGCCAGCCCTTACCTAGGGTGTGTGTGTGTCAACGTGAGGCTTAGTGACACACACACACACACACACACACACACACACATCAGATACTTACAGTTACTGAAGCACTACAGATGAGCTGAGAGACACAGCTCATCTCTGCCTGGTCTCCACCACGTCATAAAGCTCTACTGCTGCTATTACCACTACTGGACAGCAGGGGGCAGAGTCACTAATACCCTTTCCCCACGACAGAGCTGAACCAAACTGAGTCGAGCTGTACTGTGCTGGCCTGGTTACGCATCCACCTTACCCCACCAAAATTAGCGGAACCCAACTGGAAAGGACAGTGTGAAAGAAAACTATCTCAACCAGTACAGTGCAGTTCGGGTTGGCACCATTGTGTGAAAAGTGCATAAGGGGAGCAGGTAGCATACTGTAGGATGTGCTGGCAGAACAAGTGAGAAACATACTGTAGGCTGATAGAGATGTTCCTGTGTCAATAGCATAACCACTGCCTGGAGAATGAAAAGTTAGAAACAAAAGAAAAGGAAGAACAGGTACAATATAATCACATTATCACGACAATTAGTAATATGCACAGTAGCACCACAACCGCAAGAGTAAAGTAAGCTATAAGATGCTTGAGATGGTTGGGAAGGAATACTCACAAAGCAATGTCATTCACAACACATCCAATAGCAAGACATGTCGGTTAGAACAGCCACACCGTCTGCACAACCAAACCCAATCCTCTTCTGACAGCTTCCAAAACACAACTATTGACAGGGTGTGTCCTTTTTCCACCCAAATCACTGCCAACCACTCCACTCTTATGATCCAAGTTTCCTTCGGGAAGTGAAGTGAATTCACTGCGCAACCGGAAGAGCCAGGGAAAATAAAAATCGTCCATATCCGTAATGCACTGCCACGTCAATGAGGTGACCGTTCACATAAACACAGATTGGCCCTAAAATGCACAAACTTTATGAGCCATGACAGAGGGCCTGGAAGAGTGGAACTAACTGCCTTTAACAAGTATTCCCACTAACGCTAATAAATATTAACCACACAGAATGAATCCGGCAAAGCATTGGCAATGTGTTTTAAAGGAGGCTCAAGTTAAGTTAGCCCTTAAGCAGCACTTCAAAAGTAGCTTACACATTCTTACATATTCAGGCTTTCCCGGCTACGGCATGTGATAGGACAGCATTTCTGAGTGGGGATTTGAAATCCGCTTTGAACTGACAACACTCAGGGTGAAACTATCGTCCGGGAGTTCTGTACAGACAAGCTTTTGCTGCTTTAATTGGTGTCTTTTCGCTTGAAGTTGAATGGCACTCTCTAGTCCCAGGGGCAACATTTCTTAAGTTCTCAGAACATGTGAATCTGAATATGCTATTAAAAATGCTTTTAAAATCCACCCTTTCCCCTTAGCTGATATTTTAAGAAGCGTGACAAAACAAAAACACTCTCGGCATTGACATTAAACGAGGGCACAGCCACCACTGGTGTCAATGTTAAGGTTTGTTGACAGCACTGATGCTTTCAGCAATGATAAACCAGTATTCCACATTTAGAGAAGCGGGCCTAAATGTGCATATCACGAGCTCGGTTTCACCACACTATGTTTGAATCCAAAACCCTATCAGTAGGTGAGTTTTAGTGCAGGTTCAAGTATGTCCTCTCAACCACTCATCCATGACAGGTCGTTTTACACAACCCTCGCAGAGGAATCCCACGCCATGCGAATTGCCACGACCACAACACACCGTCACACCCTCTTCATTAGTAACCGCCACGGCGACCTTCGCACGGTGTACCTTCTAAATCCATGGAGTCATCGGACAGAACATCATCCTCACTCTCTTTCAGCACTGTGGGTACAGTATGTAGGCCTATACAGTACACAGTACAGTGAGAAAACTAGCCTACTACAACACACACTAGACTCTCCCCCCAAAAAAGGGTTACAAAAGGGTTCTTTGGCTGTCCCCATATGAGAACCCTTTTGGGTTCCATGTAGAACCCTCTGTGGAAACCAAAAAGGATTCTTCAAAGGGTTCTCTTATGGGGACAGCCGAAGAACCCTTTTAGGTTCTATACAACATTTTTTGGTGTAGGATTGGGCAATGGGGAAAAAGGGAGGGATTTGGGGAAGGCTTACTGAGATAGCCTATTAGTCGATCAGCGTCTACAGAAAACTGGGGCAGGATTTTAACATGAAGTCAGGTTAGCTGAAGTTCTTGTAGGGCAAACATAAATGGACTGAGGTTTAGAATGACCGTCTCTATACATGGTTGTGGTCATATACAGTAGCCTACTGACTGGATCAAGGGGCAAACTCACCCTCCTCATCAGAGACATCTAGGACTTCAGTCATTGTCTCAGGGACGTTCAACTTGTGTTTCTCTGTCACCGTCTAAACAACATGAACAAAATAAGATCATTCCAACTTTATAGTCGAA